>NC_053494.1:199925582-200170797 GCF_905171775.1 Rana temporaria | reverse complement strand
CATTTTTGGGACCATTGTCATTTTCACAGCGAAAAATGCATTTAAATTGCATTGTTTATTGAGAAAATGACAGTTGCAGTTTGGGAGTTAAACACAGGGGGCGCTGTAACATTTAGGGTTCACCTAGTGTGTGTTTACAACTGTAGGGGGGTGTGGCTGTAGGACTGACGTCATCGATCGAGTCTCCCTATACGTGCCATTCTGTGGATGTAAATAGGCGTGTGGCGGGCGTTAAGTGGTTAAGCGGGGATGCCGATGCTCGTGACCGTTGGTCGCGATAACGGGCACGAGAGGCAGAACAAGGACGCGTGTGTGTAAACACACACATCCCTGTTCTGTGAGGAAAGACAGATCGTGAGTTCCTAATAGCTGAGAACCACGATCTGTCATTTCCTCTAGGTCAGTCCCACCCCCCTTCAGTTAGAACACACATTAGGGAACACAACCTCTTGATCACCCCCTAGTGTTAACCCCCTTCTCTGCCAGTGACATTTTTACAGTAATCAGTGCATTTTTATAGTACCAATCGCTGTATAAATGTCAATGGTTCCAAAAATGTGTCAAAAGTGTCCACCATAATGTCGCAGTCCCGATAAAAAAAAATCTCAGACTGCCGCCATTACTAGTAAAAAAAAAAATACCAATAATAAAAATGCCAAAAATCTATCCCCTATTTTATAGACGCTATAACTTTTGCGCAAACCAATCAATATACGATTATTGCGATTGTTATTACCAAAAATATGTAGAATACATATTGGCCTAAAACCGAGAAAAAAAATTGGGGATATTATGGCAAAAAATTACATTTTTATTTATTTTTTTCCAAAATTGTCGCTCTTTTTTTGTTTATAGCGCAACAAATTGAAATCGCAGAGATGATCAAATACCACCAAAAGGAAAAAAAGAACGTCAATTTTGTTTGGATAGGGCGTCGCATTACCGCGCAATTGCCAGTTAAATCAACCCAGTGCCGAATCGCAAAAAAAAGCCCAATTCTTCCGGGGCGCAAGTTGTTAAACACAAGAAAGAAATTGAATACTATATGGTCAGCCTAAAAGCTGTGCAGAACCCGACCTTACGTCCCCCGAAACAAGGTCTCACCTTCATATAACACTGGAATTCCTCCATTTCCCCAACTAAGATCTCCATATCAAGATACAACTTTAGACGGTGATCCACTAGCCGGAAATCCAGGATCTGATCGGGGCTGACAGAGGCTGCAGAGACACACAGAGAAGTGAGAAAGTATCGGGCACAACAATAAATACAATATCACCATCTTCCCAAGCAAGCAAGCAGATTAGCAATAAGGACATTAAAACAAACATAAAAATATAAACACACAGAGTGGGAATAAAAAGTCTACACACCCCGGGTTAAAATCTCGGGTTTCTGTGATGTAAAAAAACGAGACAAAGATAAATTGTAACGGGAGTCCCTTTTGGGCATAGGATGACTGAGAAATGATAATTCATGTATTGCAGGAGATCATGACATATTGCAGGTGGTTTATTCTGACCCCAACAGGTCAATAAGAGTGTCTCATTCAATGTGTAACATAGACTGTTGAGATGCTAATTAAGTCCACCTGGCTGTGGTGATGGGGCTTGCTGTGATTGATCATAGCACATAGTAACCTATACTGGTGCATGCTGCTCACCTAATTGGATCAATTGCTTGCTCTATTAGTTGCACTTGCACTTTTTACTGCTAAATAATCTATATTTTGTAGCGACTTTTTTCATTAATTAAAAAATATTTTTTGTAAACTTTTGTTTCACGAGTACAGCCTGTTTTTACCTATAGTAGCCCCCTTTGCTCCCGGGATACCTCCCCTCTGGGGGTCTCCCTAGGGCACCTCCTTTTTGTTGGGCTTGCTGTGATTGCATTCTGTTGTCCATTGTGCTAATTAGGTCTGCTCCTAAGATATTTAATTGTGTACGCTAATGACACTGTTTTGTGTGAAAATACTATTGATAATAGCTGTGGAATGTGACTTGTCAGCTGTAGTAATTAACAACTCTAGATTCGGTGCCAGAATGTCTGTCTGGGATGTGGATTGAGGGGGAACTCGTTAAGCCCCCATTGTGTGATGTTTTGGGTGGAGAGTTTCATTGTCCCTGTGATTACTGTAGCATGCTTGTAACTGTATATAACAAGGCTGAGTTACCATTAAAGCATTCATTCGTTTTGGAACCAAAGACAGAGCTGTGTGTGTCTCGTCCTTCTGGGGAATTCTAATGGATCGTGTTTGCTGGATTGTTGGAGTGTCGGATAAGCTGTCTTGGGTTGGTGTAATGGAATATGTGTCTAAATGCTGTAACAACCTAACAAAACGGACCTTAGTTTACAGACTAACTTTACTAGAAATACATTAAGCTTGTGTATTACAGGGGATATTTATATTTAAAAAGTGAAATTGTGGCCGGAACTCAGCTTTAACTTCTATGGGGAAACTTGCTTTGATATGCAAGTGCTTTGGGTTACGAGCATTCTCCTGGAAGGGAATATGCTCCTAATCCAAGGTTGCACTGTACTTTGTGTGCGATGGGATACTACACTTCCCACATCCGTAGCGCTCTAGCATTGCTTTATAAAGCCCACGAAAATATATCATTTTTTTTTTTTTTTTTTACTTACTTGGACTAACTTGCCAGTTGTCTTGGAGCACCATGCTATTGTGTCTGACCGGAGGGGTCGCAGTGCAAGATCTATAACTTCCAGTCAGGCCGGTAACGTTGGCCTCCGAGACGGTCGTGCCGTTCAATAGGCTGTCGCTGCCACCCAGACAGCTGCTCGTTTCTGAACCGTCTCTTTCATCTCCAGCCAGATAGAACTTTTGCCCCCTGCTTTCAGCGCCCTCTGGTGGTAGGTCACTGGGAGAGGATTGTGTTGGCGTGCTGGAGTAGCCGGTCTGGTCTACCGGGGCCAGGATGACGTGGAAACTGCCGCAGGACGGGCAGCCGGTATGATCTGTAGAGAACAATGCAGCCAGTCTCATATAAAATGACAGTTTTGCGCAACCTGTAATTTCCAAGCCTGCAGATAAATAGATTATGTTACTTTTCACAAAGGTGGATCCATAGTCACATGTGATAAAAAGCCGGAACCGTCGCAATTATATGACCCAGGGATAGAAGATAAGAAATGTACAGATCACAGTACAGTATTATTCAGTGGATCATTGCTATTAATAATAATTGCTGGTTCACCAGATGAACTCAGAACTGAACAAACTTTCTTTGTACAATGAAGCAGCAATGAATAACAATCGCTAAAGCTGAACTCCACAATCCGAACCTCTGTGTACTCTCATCTCCCTGTCCCCATGTACATTAACCACTTCCAGACCTTAGGTGTTTTTCAGATTTGGTGTTTGCAAGACTAAAACAGTTTTTTCTGCTAGAAAATTACTTAAAACCCCCAAACATTATATATTTTTTTCTAACACCCTAGAGAATAAAATTGTGGTCATTCCAATACTTTTTGTCACACCGTATTTGCGCAGCGGTCTTACAAGCGCACTTTTTTTGGAACAAATTCACTTTTTTGAATTAAAAAATAAGACAACAATAAATTTGGCCCAATTTTTTTTATATATTGTGAAAGATAATGTTACGCCGAGTAAAATGATACCCAACATGTCACGCTTAAAAATTGCGCCCGCTCGTGGCATGGCGTCAAACTTTTACCCTTAAAAATCTCGATAGGCGATGTTTAAAAAATGCTTGAGATTGCATTTTTTGAGCTACAGAGTAGGCCTAGGGCTAGAATTATTGCTCTCGCTCTAACGATCGCGGCGATACCTCACTTGTGTGATTTGAACACCGTTTTCATATGCGGGCGCTACTCGCGTATGCGTTCGCTTCTGCGCGCGAGCTCGTCGGGACGGGGCGCTTTAAAAAATTTTTTTGGGGGTTTTCTTATTTATTTTTATTTATTTTATTACTTTTTACACTGAAAAAAAAATAAAAAAAATGTGATCACTTTTATTCCTATTATAAGGAATGTAAACATCCCTTGTAATAGAAACAAGCATGACAGGTCCTCTTAAATATGAGATCTGGGGTCAAAAAGACCTCAGATCTCATAATTAGACTAGAATGCAAAAAAAAAAAAAAAAAAAAATTTGAACATTTTTTAACATCCTCCAATCCAGACGGATGTTAAGGAATGCGCCTGGATGCCGGCCGAGGTTTGGAGATTTCCGTTGGCAAGGATTGCACCTGCGCAGTCCTTACAGGAACCATCTCGATAGGGGAACCTTAACGACAGGTCACCGGCTTGGGTAAGATTGTGACAATCGACTCGGGATCCGCCCACATGCCTGGACCGAGCTTCTGAGAGCCTGAGCCAGCCGTTGACACCCTTCCACAGCCCAGTGCTCCAGTGAGCGTGGGGGGGGGGGAGAGCAGAGGGCGGCAACTGATGGTTCTTGCAGCTCCCTGAGCAGAGAGCGGTGACTGAGCGATAGGTGGGATTTGATCCCTCAGTTCTCAGTGCAGAGGCACCAGGGGACAGATGCAGCATCGGACCGATGTTGCATCCACCTAGGCAAGTATGATTCTAAAAAACCCCAAGAAAAACAAAAAGCTCATATATTTTATTTAACCACTTGCTGACCAGCCGCCGCCGTTTTACTGCGGCAACATGGCACGGCTGGGCGATACGACGTTATGTTACGTCACTTCGCCCTGTGGCCACTAGGGATGTGCGCCTGCTGCTCGGGTGCCCCCGGAGCCGATGCGAGTACCCGGCGTGTGCGATGACCAACCGGGCACCCGCGATCGCTCGTGACACAGCGAGAATTGGGATATGTGTGTGTAAATACACAGATCCTGATTCTCTCAGGGGAGAAATTACTGATTGTGTGTTCATACATCTGTCATTTCCCCTAGTCAGTCCCACCCCCCCCTTCAGTTAGAACACAGAGAGGGAACACAGTTAACCCTTTCCCTGCCAGTGACATTTTTACAGTAATCAGTGCTATAAATTTTTTAATTTGCGTTGCTTTTAATGACAATTGCACGGTCAACAAAATTGACGTCCTTTTTTCCCCCACAAATAGAGCTTTATTTTGGTGGTATTTGATCACCTCTGCGGTTTTTCTTTTTTGCACTATACACAAAACAAGAGCAATTTAGAAAAGCAATATTTTTTACTTTTTGCTATAATAATATCCCGAAAAATATATAAAAAAAAAAATCCCCAGTTTAGGCTGATATGTATTCTTCTACATATTTTTGGTAAGAAATAAAAAATAAATAAAAAATCGCAATAAGCAAAAGTTATAGCGTCTACAAAATAGGGGGATAGATTTATGGCATTATTTTCTTATTAGTAATGGCGGCAATCAGCGATTTTTATTGTGACTGCGACATTATGGCGGACACATCGGACACTAACTTTTAACACTATTTTGGGACCATTGTCATTCATACAGTGATCAGTGCTAAAAAAAATGCACCAATTACTGTGTAAATGACACTGGCCGGGAAGGGGTTAAACACTAGGGGGTGATGAAGGGGTTAAGCGTGTCTTAGGGAGCGATTCAAACTTTTGGGGGGATGGGCTACCAGTGACAGGACAGTGATCACTTCTCCCAATTACAGGGAGCAGTAGATCCCTGTCATGTCACTAGGCAGAACAGGGAAATGCCTTGTTTACACGGCGCATGTGCCCACTAAGCTGCGATTTAAAGGGTACGTACCTGTAAACCCATTTACGCAGCCGTGCCATTGTGCCAACATATATATCGTGGTGCGCTGGTTGGCAAGTGGTTAAAGGGGTCGTAAACCCTCAGGGTTTTTCAACTTAAAGCGGATGTGCCACTAAAAAAATATATTAAAAGCCAGCAGCTACAAATACTGCAGCTGCTGACTTTTAATATAAGGACACTTACCTGTCCTGGAGTCCAGCGGCGATCGCAACAGATGACGAGCGATCGCTCGTCACCCTGCTGCTCCCCCCTCCATCCACGGTGAGGGAACCAGGAAGTGAAGCGCTCCGGCTTCACTGCCCGGTTCCCTACGGCGCATGCGCGAGTCGCGCTGCGCCCGCCGATTGGCTCCCGCTGTGTGCTGGGAGCCGAGTGTTCCCAGCATACAATGGGGGACGGACGGGAAGCGGAGAAAAAACCCGTCTTTTGCCCGTATCGTAGGGCCGGAAGTGGGTGCAGATACCTGTCTGTAGACAGGTATCTGCACCCCCCTCCCCCCTGAAAGGTGTCAAATGTGACACCGGATGGGGGGAGGGTGCCGATCAGCGGGACTCCACTTTAGAGTGGAGATCCGCTTTAAAGCGGAGTTCCAGACTTTTTTTTATGTTTATGAAAAGTCAGCAGCTACAAAAAGCATTAGCTGCTGGCTTTTAATGAACATACACTTACCTGCTCCACTGTCCAGCGCCGCGCCGCCCGGAGCTCCGCGCCTCTCCGCCAGCGCTTACATCCTAACTGTGGGCACCCGGCCATGACAGCTTTCGGCTTCATGGGCAGTCTCTCACTGCGCATGCGGCGCTGCGCTACCTGATTGGACAGGTGATAGCCTAGGGACTGTCACGTGTCCCAGGCGATCGCCTACAGGGAGGGTCCGCCGTAGGCGATATGATTTATCGCCTAGGCGGTACCTGGGCGGAAGGGACACATGACAGTCCTCGTGACACGTGACTCCTCCTGAAGCCCCCCCCCCCCCCAAAAAAAAATTACATGCCACTTTTGGGTGGAACTCCGCTTTAATGCATTCAGGTGAAAAACCTCCTGTGCTGCAGCACCCCCCCCAGAGCTCCCCTTTTACTTACCCGATTCCATTTTTTCCAGCGATGGGGATGAGCAAACCAGCTCCAGTCGTTGTCTCCGCCCCATCCGGTCTCCTGCCTCATTGGATAGATTGATAGCAGCAGAAGCCATTGGCTCCTGCTGCTGTCAATCTAATCTAATGACGCAGGAGACCGGATGGGGCGGGGCCATGTCCTGCCATCTGTATCAATGGACGCAGATGCAGGACACTGGAGCGTGCCCACACGAGTGCCCCCAAGAGGAAAACACTTCTCTGTCGGGGCACTCAAGAAGAGGAGGATCCAGGAGTGCCGCTGAGAGATCTCAGAAGAGGAGGATCGGGGCCACTGTGCAAAACCAACTGCACAGGAGGTAAGCATGACATGTTTATTATTTAAAAAAAAAAAAATATTTACTTTACAACTCTTTTAAAAGTGGTTGCAAACCCTTACAAACCACTTTTTCCTACAGGTAAGCCTATAATACTAGATCATTATGCCCATCATTACCTGAGTGATTATTGTCCTGCGTTTGCCCCTCTCCTTCCGCGCTGAAGACAACGCCGCTGTCATCTTGGTGGATGAATTCCGTTTTACACTTGAGACACTTGAGTTTGGGAGGACCTTCTTCCCCCTCGGCAATCAGTCTCAGATTCTCTTCCAGAATGGGATTCAACACATCCAGCAGTGTCTAGGGGAACAAAGCACAATATGGGTTGTAAACCTCAGACATGAAATATGAACAAAGCATATCCCTCTATAGTGTTTACTTGTCTTAATAAAGAGCACTAAAACTGGACAGTGTAAAATTTGGTAGAGTAATACCTCGGATAGTGAGTAACGTGTTTAACGAGCGTTTTGCTATACGAGCCTTTTTTTTTTTTTCTTTTAATCTTGACTCAGTTTGCATGTTGCTTTGCAAAACTAACAAGATTCAAGCCTCTGCGGTGTGCAGTACTGCATTTGGCTAGAGGTGCGGGTTCGCTGGTGACGCTCTGAGTCGTTCGGATGTACTTGGAAACACTTAGAAATACTCAGTTTCCGAGTCTCTCCGGCGCCCCCCTACCTCTGGCCACATTTGGTACTGTTCTGGTTGCTGTTAACCCTTGGTTATCTGCCTGGCCGTTTCCTGCTCAGCTCACCACAGTCTACTCCAGGCTGCTGAACCCTGCCAAGCTGTTCTCCCGGGACCTCCTGCTCCAGGCACTCGTGTCCCTCTTGTCCTTCGGCTTCCTCTGTCTCACCTTCAGCGGAGCCAGGACAGGAGATATAAGAGAGGCCGACCTCATCAAATCAGTCTCCCATCCGATCCCTGACATCTCCAAACTACGGCCCGCCAGTTGTTCAGGAACTACAATTCACATCATGCCTAGTCATGTCAGTGAATGTCAGAGTTTTACAATGCCTTAATGGGACGTGTAGTTCCCGCAACAGCTGGAGGGCCGTAGTTTGGAGATCCCTGTGTAAATAAACAGGTACAACTTATGTAGGAAGATTTGCTTAATCTCTGAGGCCAGTCACCTCACTGGGTAACACTCTGGAAGTCTTATATGGTCTGTCTCACCCTTGCTATAATAAATTTCCCCCCAATTAGAAAAAAAATCAACAGTTTAGGACAATACCATATATACTCGAGTATAAGCCGAGTTTTTCAGCACATTTTTGTGTGCTGAAAATGCCCCCCCTCAGCTTATACTCGAGTCACCCTTTTGCGCCTGATCTCCCGGAATTTGGGGACCCGGTACCGGCCGGCCATAGGTCCCCTGGACCCTAAACTAGACCACGCATGTAGCCCCACTCTTCCTCTACAAGTGTGCAAAGTTTGTTGGCGGGGGAGCACCAATTTTTCAAATCCGGGCTCCCCTTCCATAGACTCCCATGTTAAACGGTAATTTCTCCGGTGTTTTTGGTCCCCCTCAACCTCAAACCTGGCACACATATAGCCCCACTCTTCCTCTACGAGTGTTCAAAGTTTGTTGTCTGGGGGACCGACGGCCGGGGAGCACCGATTTTTCAAAGCCGGGCACCCCTTCCATAGACTCCCATGTTAAACGTCAGTCTAGTCATGGGCACAGTGAGGCATGGGCACAGTGAGGCATGGGCACAGTGAGGCATGCACATGGACACAGTGAGGCATGCAGATGGACACCCTAGGCTTATACTCGAGTCAATACGTTTTTCCCATTTTTTTGTGGTAAAATTAGGTGCCTCGGCTTATATTCGGGTCGGCTTATACTCGAGTATATATACAGTATGTATTTTTTGCAAAAAAAAAAAAATAGCAATAAGCATATATTAATTGGTTTGCGCAAAAGTTATAGCATCTACAAAACTATGGGAAAGATTTATGGCATTTTTATTATTTTTTTTTTAATCTAGTAATAGCGGTGATCTGATTTTTAGCGGCCTAACGACATTGCAGCGGACAGATCGGAGTGACACATGACACATTTTTGGGACCATTGACATTTTATACAACGAATAGTGCTAAAAAAATGCACAGATTACTGTGTAAATGTCACAGGGGTTAGATGTGTGCCCCTCAGTGTGTGTGTTCTAACTGTGTGGGAACTAACTAAGAGAGATGATAGATCGCTGTTCCTACTTTGTAGGAACACACGATCTGTCTCCTCTCCTCCGACAGCACACACACTAGGGGTGCAACGGATCAGAAAACTCACGGTTCGGATCGTTCCTCGGATCAGGAGTCACGGATCGGATCATTTTTCGGATCGGCAAAAAAAAAAAAAAATCTCCCCCACTCCCCCACTGTAATATCCACATCCCCCCTCCCCCCACCAACTATAGTACCCCCTCGGTGCAAACACCCCCCCCCCTCCTCTCAGTACAGTGACCCCCCCTCCTCTAAGTACAGTGACCCCCCCTTCTCTCAGTACAGTGACCCCCCCTTCTCAGAGTACAGTGACCCCCCCTTCTCAGAGTACAGTGACCCCCCCTTCTCAGAGTACAGTGACCCCCCCCTTTTCAGAGTACAGTGACCCCCCCTTCTCAGAGTACAGTGACCCCCCCTTCTCCAAGTACAGTGACCCCCCTTCACCAAGTACAGTGACCCCCCTTCTCTCAGTACAGTGACCCCCCCCCCCCCCCCAGCTAGTACCGACAGACGAGCGGTGTGTCCCACGAGTGCAGGCTCCTCCTCTGTGGGTGTAAACAGAGGAGGGCCGCCGCCGGGTGTACCAAGATGGCCGCGGCTCCGTAGCTAGGCCGAAGCTGCGGCCTTTCCTAATGTTACGGCGGCGGCTCCGGAGCTAGGCCGAAGCCGCGGCCTTTCCTAGCGTTATGGTCGCGGCTCCGGAGGTAGGCCGAAGCCGCGGCCATAACATTAGGAAAGGCTGCGGCTTCAGCCTAGCTCCAGAGCCGTGGCAATCCGCGGATCACAGTGTGTTCCGATCCGAAGGGGGTGACCCGTTCGGATCACGGATCAACTGTGATCCGTTGCACCCCTAACACACACACACAAATTCCTGTGCTGGCTCTTGTGCACGCGATCGCGCCCGCCAGCCACACACATCAGGTCCACCGCTGTGCAGCTGGCGCGCGCCTGTGCCTCCAGCGGCGCTCCCGGGAAAGCTGTATATATACGGGATTCTGCTGCAGTATAGCTGCGTGAGCCGGTCGGGAACCGGTTAACCACTTCCGGACCGCCGCATGTACATATACGTCCACAGAATGGTACGTACAGGCACATTGGCGTACCTGTACGTCCCTGCCTAGACGAGGGTCCGATCAGGACACCCCCCGGTACATGCGGCGGTTCCCGTGGCTTCAGGAGCGATCCGGGACGACGGCGCGGCTATTAGTTTCTAGCCGCCCCCTCGCGATCACTCCCCGGAGCTGAAGAATGGGGAGAGCCGTATGTAAACACGGCTTCCCCATGCTTCACTGTGGCGGTGCATCGATCGAGTGATCCTTTTATAGGGAGACTCGATCGATGACGTCAGACCTACAGCCACACCCCCCCTACAGTTGTAAACACACACTAGGTGAACCCTAACTCCTACAGCGCCCCTTGTGGTTAACTCCCAAACTGCAACTGTAATTTTCACAATAAACAATGCAATTTAAATGCATTTTTTGCTGTGAAAATGACAATGGTCCCAAAAATGTGTCAAAATTGTCCGAAGTGTCCGCCATAATGTCGCAGTCACGAAAAAAAAAAAAACGCTGATCGCCGCCATTAGTAGTAAAAAAAATAATAATAATAAAACTATCCCCTATTTTGTAAACGCTATAAATTTCGCGCAAACCAATCGATAAACGCTTATTGCGATTTTTTTTTACCAAAAATAGGTAGAAGAATACGTATCGGCCTAAACTGAGGAAAAAAAAATGTTATATATGTTTTTGGGGGATATTTATTATAGCAAAAAGTAAAAAATATAGAATTTTTTTCAATTTTTTTTTACGGAAAATTTGTAGAATACGTATCGGCCTAAACTGAGGGAAATTCTTTTTTTTTTTATATATATTTTTGGGGGATATTTATTATAGCAAAAAGTAAAAAATATAGAATTTTTTTCAAAATTGTCGCTCTATTTTTGTTTATAGCGCAAAAAATAAAAACCGCAGAGGTGATCAAATACCACCAAATACCACCAAAAGAAAGTTCTATTTGTGGGGAAAAAAGGACGCCAATTTTGTTTGGGAGCCACGTCGCACGACCGCGCAATTGTCTGTTAAAGCGACGCAGTGCCGAATTGTAAAAACCCCTTGGGTCATTTAGCACCATATTGGTCCGGTCCTTAAGTGGTTAAAGTCCATTCAATTCTGGGAATTAAAAATTGTCACACTTCGCACGTACTTCACCTATGTAATTTGTTTGCCAGGAGTTCAGCTTTCAGGAACTTGGAAAAAAGACCAAATACATCAACAAAATCAATCTACTGCCTTTAGCAAATTTTCTAAAAACGTATATATTTTCAGAACAGAGTTGAAAGGTCCGGGTTCAGGAATATAAATTTTGCAGAGGGTGACATGTCCGGACCGGTCACAGGGATGGAAGAATGTATGCCAGCAGAGAGGTGCGTGCAGCTTTGAACTTCGCATACCACTCTATTCTATATCTTTCTATTCTTCCAGAGGTGGAGGACGGACGTGTAGCGGCTTGTGCGGCATAGCTCGGTGCCTTCACATCACAGCGCACAAAGGTCACCATCTTTCTTCTGCCAGCTAAACGCAACTTCACACTTCACAGATTTATTGAGCGATACCATCAAGTTTAAACAGGACTTATCTGGAGATCTTCATTGGCTGGTCCAGAGGGTTTATGGTGGATTGGAGTGTAAAGGAAGCATTACTGACATCAGCCAGGTTGTTGTTGTTGTAGAAGGTTATGTTTGCGCAGAATACGATTATGTTTTAATCTGAACATGATAAAGATCCTGACAGCCCGCAACTCCTATAGACAATATGATCGCATACATGGGCGTCCGCTGAAATTTTTTCAGGGAGGGGCGCTTCGGCAGCGGCGATACACAGTCGCATTTAACCCTTTATTCAAACACTAGTGGGGGTTAAAAGCGCCCGCTAGCGACCAAATAGCGCAGCTAAAATGATGGTAAAGTGGCCAGCTGGCAGTGTGAAATAGCTCTTGAGATAATTCAGCTTCACTCCATGCCCATATAAATATAGCCTAGAGAATGTACAGACCCCCCTTCAGCACAGATGGACCACACCTTCAGCACAGACTCCCCCTTCAGCACAGACCCCTCCATTCAGCACAGATGGACACCCCTTCAGCACAGACCCATCCATTCAGCACAAATGGACCCCCCCTTCAGCACAGACCCCCCTTCAGTACAGACCCCCCCTTCAGGACAGATAGACACCCCTTCAGCACAGACCCCCCATTCTGCACAGACCCATCCATTCAGCACAGACCCCCCATTCTGCACAGACCCATCCATTCAGCACAAATGGACCCCCCCTTCAGCACAGACCCACCTTCAGCACAGACCCCCCCCTTCAGCACAGACCCCCCCCTTCAGCACAGACCCCCCCCCCCCTTCAGTACAGACCCCCCCCCCCCCCTTCAGTACAGACCCCCCCCTTCAGTACAGACCCCCCCCCTTCAGTACAGACCCCCCCCCCCTTCAGTACAGACCCCCCCCCCCCTTCAGTACAGACCCCCCCCCCCTTCAGTACAGACCCCCCCCCCTTCAGTACAGACCCCCCCTTCAGCACAGATGGACCCCCCCATTCAGCACAAACCCCCCCTCCCACATCCCATTCAGTACCTCAGATCAGCCATCAGCGCGGCACAGGCATAGCAGGTTCCCTCCCCCTGTGTACACATAAACACTGGAGGGGAGGCAGCTTCACTCTGCTCGCTGTGCCTGTGTGACATCCAACCCGGGACCGCTCAGACAGGCCGTAAAACTCTTCAACACCTTCTCGATTTTCCAGGGGGGGGGGGTCAATTGCCCCCCTTGCCCTATGGAGCGGACGCCCATGATCGCATAGCACTTTAGTGAAGTATTAAGACGAGAAACCTTAGTCCAGTGGTTCTCAACCTTTCTAAAGCCGTGACCCCTTGATAACATTTCCCAAGTTGTGGGGACCCCTAACAGTAAAATTATTTTCGTAGCGTGGGTTGTCAGCACCCAAGGCAAGACAAGTAATTTGCGTCCCCAACTCACTGTTTCTCTTTGTTCTCCTTTCTTTGCCTTTCATCTTTCTATATCCTAATTTCTTGTACCCCCATCCCTGTCTCTTGTTCTCTCTCCGTCTTTCTTGTTCTTTCACTTATTCTTTCTCTCCCTTTTTCGTTGTTTCTTCCCTCTCTTTACCTCTCCCTTTCATATATTCTCTATTCTTATACCATCTCTTACTCCTTGGTGGGGAGAATGGGATGAGTGGCAGTGCTCGTGGGGGGGTTTGGGATGAGTGGCAGTGCTGGTGGGGGGGGGTTTGGGATGAGTGGCAGTGCTGGTGGGGGGGGGGGTTGGGATGAGTGGCAGTGCTGGTGGGGGGGGTTGGGATGAGTGGCAGTGCTGGTGGGGGGTTTCGGGATGAGTGGCAGTGCTGGTGGGGGGGGTTGGGATGAGTGGCAGTGCTGGTGGGGGGTTTCGGGATGAGTGGCAGTGCTGGTGGGGGGGGTTGGGATGAGTGGCAGTGCTGGTGGGGGGGGGGGGGGGTTTGGGATGAGTGGCAGTGCTGGTGGGGGGGGGGGTTTGGGATGAGTGGCAGTGCTGGTGGGGGGGGGGGGGTTTGGGATGAGTGGCAGTGCTGGTAGGGGGGGGTTTGGGATGAGTGGCAGTGCTGGTGGGGGGGGTTTGGGATGAGTGGCAGTGCTTGTGGGGGGGGTGTGGGATGAGTGGCAGTGCTTGTGGGGGGGTGTGGGATGAGTGGCAGTGCTGGTGGGGGGTTTGGGATGAGTGGCAGTGCTCGTGGAGGGGGGTTTGGGATGAGTGGCAGTGCTCGTGGAGGGGGGGGTTTGGATGAGTGGCAGTGCTGGTGGGGGGGGGGTTTGGGATGAGTGGCAGTGCTGGCGGGGGGGGGGGGGGGTTTCAGGATGAGTGGCAGTGCTGGTGGGGGGGGGGGGGTTTGGGATGAGTGGCAGTGCTGGCGGGGGGTGTCTCATAGCAGTGACACCTATGCCAAAATCAGGAGATAGGGTCTCCTCCAGCCCCTCCCACTTCACATTCCTAACCTGACCTCTAGTCTCTGCCCCCCAGCCATGCCGTAAACTGAATGGGTGGCTGCAAAAAAGGGTGAGGGGGAGGCCGCAGGCTCTCGGAACGGCCCAACTGGGTGGCAGAAAAAAGGCGGTGGGGGCTTCAGGAACAGCCCAGGATTTGGTGACCCCTGGAAAATCATCATTCGACCCCCGAAGGGGTCCCCGACCCCCAGGTTGAGAACCACTGACTTAGTCGATGCTTCCCGGGAAATGCAGACCGTTCTCTATACACGGAGCAATGTCTTCTGGGTAAATGAAGTTTTAAAGGGCAGTCCCATTGCCTTCAGAGAAGATAAACACGCTTTTAAAAAACACTTCAATACCGGGCACTTATACACCTTCCTGCCCAGGCCAAACTGTCGCAATTTTAATGACAATTGCGCGGTCATGCTACACTGTACCCAAAAAGTTTTTTTTATCATATTGTTCCCACAAATAGAGCTTTCTTTTGGTGGTATTTGATCACCTCTGTGGTTTTTATTTTGCTTCTGTTATTCTTTTTTGTAAATAAGTACGTTTTCAACTTCAATGACGGGCACTAATATGGCTGCACTGTAGGGTACTGATAAGGCAGCACCGATGAGGTGGCACTGATAAGGCGGCACCGATGAGCACCGATGAGGTGGCACCAATGAGGTGCCACTGATAGGTGGGCACAGATGGAGACTGATGGATGGCATTCACTTACCTCATTCTTCCATTTTGCTTTTAAATGTCCTTATGTCTTCTGAGAAATCCTCACTTCCTGTTCTTCTGTCTGTAACTCCACACAGTAATGGGAGGCTTTCTCCCTGGTGTGAGGGGGAGGGGGCGAGCAGGAGGGTCAGGACACTCTCTACTTTGCAGAAAGAGAAAGGAGATGTGTGTTAGTGGGCGTCCTGACACTCCTGTTCGCCCCCTCAAGAGGCTTTCTCCACACCAGGGTGAAAGCCTCGCATTACTGTGTGGAGTTACAGACAGAAGAACAGGAAGTGAGGATTTCTCAGAAGAAATAAGGACATTTAAAAGCAAAATGGAAGGATGAGGTAAGTGAAGGAGGACTGCACTGAGGTAAAGGAAGCTATTTAGGGATTTTTTTTTAACCTTTACAACCCTTTTAAGGTGTTTCACAATGGTGCCAATCAGTGCCCATTTCTGGGCACCGATTGGCACATATTTGGCATAAATTTGCATATGTGGATGGCCATGGGGGGGGGGTGTACCTGGCCATCCACATGCTTGTGGCTTCCCCAGTGGTCCAGTGTGGGCATCCGTGGGGGGGCAGCGCTGAGGAAGAGCCGATCAACAGCTCTATTTACATCGTGATCAGCCGTGATTGGACAAGGCTGATCAAGTGGTAAAGAGCCTCCGCCGGAGGCTCTTTACCGAGATCGGAGATGCAGGGTGTCAGACTGACACCCCGCACCACCGATCGCCGCGCTGCGCACCCCCACGGGCACGCATCGGCATGTTATCTGCTGGACGTCAATAGACGTCCAGTCAGCATAACAGAACCATTTCCCGGGCGTCAATTTGCTATTGACCGGGCGGGAAGTGGTTAAAAGAAGAAGTTCACCTTTGTACAAAAAATAATAAAATGCACCTCTTTTTGCAGGTAAAAAAAAAAAAATTGCATTTATAATTTTTTGTATTAGGAGCATTGCACCCGCAATCAGATCAGAGTATGGGCTTACCCGTACATCCCGGGTAAGCCAATACTCCAACAGGAAGACTCAATGAACTACCACAGCATTAGGGGCTGTCAGCACTTGTAGTTTATTCATACCCAGAGCTCTGTGTGTGAATTACACCTCCGTGTGACGGTTAGTTGGGGAACTTCTCCCTGTACTGCTGCCATGGTGTGGCGGGGACTGTAGCACCTGGGAACATGTTACATGTTCAACCCCAAAATTAGGTGGAACGTCGAACATGTTTCCTTTAACCGCCTGCTGACCACCCGCCGCGTCACAATGGCTCCCCTGCGCAAATCGCTGTACGGCAGGCACTTTAAGGGATATAGGGGGCTCCCGCCGCGTCGCTTAGGAGCCGATGAGCGTGCCTGGCAGCTGCGATATCCGCTGGGCACCTGCGATTGCACCTGACAGAGCCAGAATGGGGATGTGTGTGTGTGTGTAAACACACACATACACACACACACACACACACACACACGCGGTCAGAACGGGGATGTGTGTGTGTGTATAAACACACACACACACACACATACACATACATCCCCGTTCTGACAGAGGTGAGGAGAGAGATCTGTTGTTCCTAATGCTTAGGAACAACGATCAGTCTCTTCCCCCAGGCAGTCCCATCCCCCCTACAGTTAGAACACACACTGAGGGAACACATCCCCCCTACAGTTAGAACACACACCGAGGGAACACATTTAACCCCTTGGTCGCCCCTTAGTGTTAACCCCTTTCCCTGCCAGTTACATTTATACAGTAAACAGTGGCTATTTTTAGCTCCGATCGCTGTATAAATGTCAAAAATCACAAAAAAAAGTGTCTGATCAGTCTTCCACAATACCGCAGTCCCGATAAAAAACGTTGATCGCCGCAAGTACTAGTCAAAAAAAAAAAAAAAAAAGCCATAAATCTATATGGCATTTTGTAGACACTGGCCCGGATTCCGAAAGATCAGCGGATCTTTCTGCGGGCGTAACGTATATCAGATACGTTACGCCGCCGTAATTTAGGGCGCAAGTTCTGTATTCAGAAACAACTTGCGCCCTTAGTTACGGCGGCGTAACATGTGTGTGTGGCGGCGTAAGCCCGCCTAATTCAAATGGGGATGTTGTGGGCGTGTTTTATTTAAATTTCACTTGACCCCGCGTATTTCAAGTTTTTTGTGAACGGCGCATGCGCCGTTCGTGAAAAAATCCCAGTGCACATGCTCGAAATTCCGCCACAAATCGTCATTGCTTTCGACGTGAACGTAAATTACGTCCAGCCCAATCGCGAACGACTTACGCAAACGACGTAAAATTTTCAAAACTCGACGCGGGATTGACAGCCATACTTAACATAGGATACGCCTCATATAGCAGGGGTAACTATACGCCGAAAAAAGCCTAACGTAAACGACGTAAAAAAAAAGGGGCCAGCCGGACGTACGTTTCTGAAACGGCGTATCTACCTAATTAGCATATTCCTCGCGTAACTATACGGAAGCGCCACCTAGCGGCCAGCGTAAATATGCAGCCCAAGATACGACGGTGTAAGACACTTACACCTGTCAGATCTTAGGGAAATTTATGCGTAACTGATTCTCTGAATCAGGCGCATAGATACGACGCCGCAACTCAGAGATAAGACGGCGTATCCGGAGATACGCCGTCGTATCTCGTTTCTGAATCCGGCCCACTAACTTTTTGTGCAAATCAATCAATATACGCTTATTGTGATTTTTATTTTTTTAACCAAAAATATGTAGAAGAATACATATCGGCCTAAATTGATTAAAAATTGTTATTGATTTTTTTTTTAATTTGGTGATATTTATTATAGCAATAAAATTATTATTTTTTTTTCAAAATTGTCGTTGTTTTGTTTATAGCGCAAAAAAAAAAAAAAAATAAAAAAAAAAATCGCAGAGGTGATCAAAACACCACCAAAAGAAGGTTCTATTTGTGGGGAAAAAAAGGACACAGATTTTGTTTGGGTGCCACGTCGCACGACCGAAGAATTGTAAGTTAAAGCGGCGCAGTGCCGTATCGCAAAAAAAATGGCCTGGTCCAGAAAGGGGGTAAATTCTTCCGGGCTGAAGTGGGTAATAGCTGTAACGTGATGTCCAACCCTGCAAATGGTAACGTTGGTTTATAATAGTTTTGCATGGTCTTGCCACTGACTCACCTTTATGGAGATCTCAGACGTGTTGTCCAGCACCACGTAGCGGGCACACTGCTTTTCCTCACACATCGAACGGAAGAACAGCGTCAGCACAGGAAATTCTTGCTCCTCCTCCTAAAAAAAGAGATAAAAGGTTTTTAAAGGAGAACTACAGTGGAAGACCATAACCACAAAAATCTCAGTTCTATGCCCAACGCATCCAGCATGTCAGCTTTCAACGGCTTTCCCCCACAAAAAATCCTGGTTGCCTGCCTATGTATATGTATGATAGGCTAGTGTTAAGCCTGGTACACACCAACGGATTTTCTGCGGACAGAGCGTAGGACTTTTGGCCGAAGGGCGTTGGCCATGAACTTGTCTTGCATACAAACGGCAAATAATTGTCAGCCAACAAACACGAAAACTACACGTTTTTTCAGCTCTTTAGCGCCACCCTTTGGACAACTTCTGCTATTGTTGCGCTATGATGAGCATTGCTTCTGAGCATGCGTGTTTGTACTTTGGAGTTTTGTCCGACAGACTTGTGTACACACGATCGGATAATCCGTCAACACACATTTGTTGTCAGAAAATTTTAAGACCCGGACCTTTAGGCAGCTAAAGGACCCGGCCAGTTTTTGAGATTTGGCACTGCGTTGCTTTAACTGACAATTGTGCGGTCGTGCGACGTGGCTTCCACACAAAATTGGCGTCTTTTTTCCCCCCACAAATAGAGCTTTATTTTGGTGGTATTTGATCACCTCTGCGGTTTTTATTTTTTGCGCTATAAACAAAAATAGAGCAACAATTTTGAAAAAAAAAAATCAATATTTTTTACTTTTTGCTATAATAAATATCCCCCAAAAATATATATAAAAAAAAAATGTTTTTCCTCAGTTTAGGCCGATACGTATTCTTCTACATATTTTTGGTAAAATAAAAAAAAATCGCAATAAGCGTTTATCGTTTTGGTTTGCGCAAAATTTATAGCGTTTACAAAATAGGGGATAGTTTTATTGCATTTTTATTAAAAAACATTTTTTTTTACTACTAATGGCGGCGATCAGCGATTTTTTTCGTGACTGCAACATTATGGCGGACACTTCGGCCAACTGTGACACATTTTTGGGACCATTGGCATTTTCACCGCAAAAAATGCATTTAAATTGCATTCTTTATTGTGAAAATGACAGTTGCAGTTTGGGAGTTAACCACAAGGGGGCGCTGAAGGGGTTATGTATGACCTCATCTGTTTTTCTAACTGTAGGAGCTTCGGACCAGGCCAAGGGCGTTCGCCCGCGACCCACGGCTGGGCACTTAAAGAGGACGTACCTGTACGTACATGTGCCCAGCCGTGCCATTCTGCCGACGTATATGTGCAGGAGGCGGTCCTTAAGTGGTTAAAGCATGCTTTCCCACATTTGTTGGCAGAAAATCCGATAAAAGTCCGATGGAGCGCACAAAAGGTCGGGTTTTCCGACAACAGCCTGCCATCACACAATTCCCATTGGAAAATCCGATCGTGTGTATGAGGCTTTAGATTGTGGAGGTCTATAGATGCAGGGATTTTTAGTGTTACTTCTCCTTTAAGTACCGTATTTATCGGCGTATACCGCGCACTATTTTGCCCTGAAAATCAGGGCAAAATCGTGGGTGCGCGATATACGCCGATACCCGCTTTCCCGCCACGAGTTTGAATACTGCGCCCGCATATAGCGAGCGCAGTACACTCGTGAATCTTCGGGCAGTCTCGGCGCCTCTCGTACTGA
Source organism: Rana temporaria (assembly GCF_905171775.1). Taxonomy (NCBI): domain Eukaryota; kingdom Metazoa; phylum Chordata; class Amphibia; order Anura; family Ranidae; genus Rana; species Rana temporaria. The sequence continues at coordinate 200,150,734 of NC_053494.1, read as the reverse complement.
CGTCCTGACGTCCTGAGCGTACAGGACGTCAGTGCGAGAGGTGCCCGAGCCTGCCCGAAGATTCACGAGTGTACTGCGCTCGCTATATGCGGGCGCAGTATTCAAAGTCGTGGCGGGAAACGAGCGGGAGGACGCCGCAGAAGGACACCGGACCCGCCGAAGATGGACACCGGACCCGCCGAAGATGGACACCGGACCCGCCGAAGATGGACGCCCGACCCAACGAGGCCGCAGATGGACGCCGCGCAAGACACCAAAACTGTAAGTACAAAAAAAACAAAAATCTTTTTTTCCCACAGGATTGGGGGCCACTTTGGGGGTGCGCGGTATATGCCAGAGCGCGTTATACCGCGATAAATACGGTACATAGAAAGGTTCCCGTCAGTAAATAATGGCTACGCACATTTCTTTGGATTTGCACAGACTTTTTAGCAGCACGAAGATTACAGGTTTGAAAAATGATTTTCTACGAGATTAAATTGGCTGTATATAAACTAGAGAAGCCAGGGAGCAACTTAAAGGAGAAGTATGGGAATCGGGGTTACTGCAGTTTTATACTTACCTAGTCCCATGCTGCATCTGTCCCCCGGCGCTGCACTGAGAGCCGAGCGATCGAACATCGGCGATGGCTCGGTTCTCTCTCTGCTCCCCAAGCAGAGAGCTGCTGCCTGTCAATCAGCATCTCTCCTGCTCTGCTCCTTCACGTTCATTGGAGTACTGAGCTGTGGAGGGGCGGGGAGCGGCCGTCTCAGCAACTCGCTGAGACGGTTATCAGCCCAGGCATCTGGTGGATCCTGACTTCATTGTCGGGATGACGCGGTGCCTCGACTGGTTATGTCAGCGGAGAGCGGACTTCAGACCCCTCTCTGCTGAAAACGGGTCACAGGAGTGCAAAACGAATGGCACTCCTGTGACCCAGAGGAGAAGCCCAGCCTAAAAAGCTCAGGCTGGACTTCTCCTTTAACCACCATGAGGTCTACTCTGCATACCTTCCCATAGTCTCCTAAAAACAGATCTGGTTTCCTGTAGTTACATTACGGCCCTGTAGGGTGGCTGCTAAACCATTCTGGATTTTACATGGCTGCGTCATTACCCATAATTCCTGGTTATTAGCATGACACGATAGGTGCCAAGCTGCCACCAAACACACGCCACCTGCAGACTGTGCCCAACCTGAAGCAACCCGCCCCCGCTTACATTCCAGTCCCATTGGATGACGGAGGTCTGAATATCCCGCAAACTTTGAAGCTCCCTCCGGAGCAGAATCCTTCCACGTTCCAGATCGATCTCCAGGAGGTGCTGGCGAGTCACACGCACAAAGACCCATGGCCATTCAGGGTTACGTGGCTTCCCATCCAAAATAGGGCACACGGTTATTGGCAAGCACAGGGCATCTAGGGAGGTAAACATGAGAAGAAAAATAATTAAATTTATCCTTTAAAGCAGCAGTCTACAATTTTTTCTACAGATGGGGGTTTGGGGAGTTAGATACAGCCTGCCGCCAGATATAGTCTGGATTTACACTGACCTGCCATAAAAGGCATGTACATTTCCATCTACTTTATGCGCATTTTAACCACCCTATAGAAGATTTACTGCTGCTACAGGGAGGCCGCTCTGTGCAGAATTGCATACATACACACACACACACACACACATATATATATTACACACACATACATGTATACACACATACATATACACACACACACACATACACACACACACACACACCGTATTTATGTGCGTATACCGCGCACTTTTTTCCCCTCGACATATACCGAGTGCAGTACACTCGGCTACATTCGGCCAGGCTCGGCTTCAGTCGTCACAGAGCGTGAGCACGAGCGAAGCCAAGCCTGGCCGAATGTAGCCGAGTGTACTGCACTCGGTATATGTCGGCGCAGGCGTTCAAACTGAGCGTGGGAAGCGGCGATTCGACGGGGAGACAACGCGGGAGAAGCCGGGAGGACACCACCGAATCCGCAGACAGACCCGACAAGGCCACCGCGCAAGACACCAAAACTGTAAGTACTAAAATGTTTTTTTGTACAGGAATTGCGGGTCCACATTAGGGGTGCGCGCTATACGCCGGAGCGCGCAATACCCCGATAAATACGATATATATATTATACATACACACACAATATATATATATATATATATATATATATATATATATATATATATATATATATATATATATATATATATATACACATATATATACACATATATATACACACATACATACATACACACACACACACACATAGAAAAAAAATATATATATTTCCATTTTGCTATAATAAATATCCCCCAAAAATATATAAACAGTTTTTGCTCAGTTTAGGCCGATACGTATTCTTCTACACATTTTTTAAACATTTTTTTACCAAAAATCGTAAAAAGGGAATTTATTGATTGGTTTGCGCAAAATTTATAGCGTCTACAAAATAGGGGATAGTTTTTTTACTAGTAATGGCGGCGATCTACGATTTTTATCGTGACTGCAACATTATGGCGGACAGTTGACACATTTTTGGGACCATTGTCATTTTTACAGCAATCAGTGCTATAAAAATGCACCGATTACTGTGAAAATGACACTGGCAGTGACGGGGTTAACCTGTAGGGGGCGCTAAAGGAGCCAAGTGTAACTTAATGTGCGTTTCTTACTGAAGGGGGCGTGGCTTGGCGTGTGGCGTCACTGATCGTTGTTCCCTAGGACAGGAAACAGACGATCAGTGACAGGCTCACTAGGAAGCACGGGGAGAGCATTGCTTACACTTACCTCTCCCCGTTCTTCAGCTCTGTGACCCGATCGCGGGACACCAGAGGCGATTGGGGGCGAGGTCACGGAGCTCAGGACCGGGTCTCGAGGGTGACCCATGGCTGGGCTCTTAAAGGGCAACTTACCTGTACGTGCTTATGCCCAGCCGTGCCGCTCTGCCGACGTATATCGGCGTGAGTCGGTCCTTAACCACTTCCAGACCTGCGCACGACGATGTACGTCCTATTTTTAAAGATTGATATCTCGGTAACGGCAGCAGCTGCTGCCACAACCGAGGTATCGATCTTAATGTGCGCGGTCTGGTACACGATAACGGCGGTCTCCGCGGCGGATTCCCCGCGAGATCGCCGTTATCGGTGGCGGGAGAGGCCCCCCCCCTCCCGCCGCTCTCCCGCGCCCTCCGCCGCTTACCGGAGCCGTCGGAAGCGGCGGAGGAGAACGGGACCGTTCGGCAGCTGAGCGGGGACGAGACTGAAGGAAAAATCTCCTTCGCCCGTCCCCCATAGCTCTGCTGGGCGGAAGTGACGTCAAAACGTCAGTCCCGCCCAGCCTCTTAAAGAAACATTTTTTTTTTTGTCATTTGAAAAAATTAGTTTCCAATTTTTTTTTTTTTGCATTTTTGTCTAAATATGAGATGTGACGTCTTTTTGAGCCCAGATCTCATATTTAAGAGGACCTGTCATGCTTTTTTCTATTACAAGGGATGTTTACATTCCTTATAATAGGAATAAAAGTGATCAATTTTTAATTTTATTTTTTTTTCAGTGTAAAAAGTAATAAAATAAATAAAAATAAATAAGAATAAATAAGAAAACCCCCAAAAATTTTTTTTTTAAAGCGCCCCGTCCCGACGAGCTAGCGCGCAGAAGCGAACGCATACGCGAGTAGCGCCCGCATATGAAAACGGTGTTCAAATCACACAAGTGAGGTATCGCCGCGATCGTTAGAGCGAGAGCAATAATTCTAGCCCTAGGCCTACTCTGTAGCTCAAAAAATGCAATCTCTAGAATTTTTTAAACATCGCCTATCGAGATTTTTAAGGGTAAAAGTTTGACGCCATGCCACGAGCGGGCACAATTTTCAAGCGTGACATGTTGGGTATCATTTTACTCGGCGTAACATTATCTTTCACAATATATCAAAAAATTGGGCCAAATTTATTGTTGTCTTATTTTTTTAATTCAAAAAAGTGAATTTTTTCCAAAAAAAAGTGCGCTTGTAAGACCGATGCGCAAATACGGTGTGACAAAAAGTATTGGAATGACCACTATTTTATTCTCTAGGGTGTTAGAAAAAAATATATATAATGTTTGGGGGTTTTAAGTAATTTTCTAGCAGAAAAAACTGTTTTAGTCTTGCAAACACCAAATCTGAAAAACACCTAAGGTCTGTTAGTGGTTAAGCGTTTAATCATAGCCATGATTAAAAGGAGTTGTAAAGGAAAATTTTGTTTTTGCTGAAATGACTGTTTACAGGGTATAGAGACATAATGGTTAACTGATTCCTTTTAAAAATGATTACAAATAGATAAAAAATCAATCATATAATGTACCTACAGTTTCTAGTTTCGTTTTTGCATGTCGTTTCCTGCCTGTGCCACAGAGCCAATACAGGGCAGTGATGGTTTGCAAAACGAAACCGATTGGTGCTGTGGGGTTTTAGACACACAGTAATCACAGCTCCTTGATTAGTGACCACAGAGAGAAAGCTCCCAGCACTGTGGTTATCAGGAAACAGACAACCAGGAAGTGTGGAGATCAGAGAAGAATTACAGCAACTTGAGAGCAAAAACGAACAATGAGGACATGAAAACAGCACTGCATTAAGGTAAAGAAAGCTATTAAGATAAAAAAAAATTCCTTTACAAACCCTTTAAGCACCAAGTTCTAGTGTGAAACAAGTCCGCTTGAATCCCGTTTGCTGTGGCATGTATCCAGCGATTTTATTTTTACAATAAAGCAATATTTTCGGAGTGCGGCTGTCCCTTCATTTTTGCATCACTACATGCATTGACAGCACCCGTGGCTTTAGACCCGGTGAAGAAGTTCATCATTTGCATCTTCTGCCTTGAGCGGTGACTCCCTTTCTCTGACGATCGGCCAGTGTCAGAGAAAGAAGCGAGCCGCCGGCGGTGAGCATGTATGCCCCTACACCAGTGGTTCTCAACCTTCTATTGCCGTGACCCCTTGATAACATTTCCCGAGTTGTGGGGACCCCTAACAGTAAAATTATTTTTGTGGCGTGGGTTGTCAGCACCCAAGGCAAGACACGTAATTTGCGCCCCTGACCCATGGACATTTAGCGCTACCCGAGTCCTTTTAATGGCAACTATAATCACAGGTAGTGTTACTCACTGTGTCTCCGACTTTGTGGTGTCTCGTAGCAGTGACACCTATGCCGAAATCAGGAGATAGGGTCTCCTCCAGCCCCTCCCACTTCACATTACTCACCAGTCAGCTGACCTCTAGTCTCTGCCCCCCAGCCATGCCATGAACTGAATGGCGCCTGCTAAGAGGTTGAGTGGGCGGAGCGGGCTCCAGGAACAGCCCAGCTGGGTGGCTACAAACTCCAGGTATAGCCTTGCTGGGCGGCCGCTAAAAGGCTGGGAGAGCGGGGCCGACTTCAGGAACCCTGGAAAATCTATATTTGACCCCCAAGGGGGTCACGACCCCCAGGTTGAGAACCACTACCCTACACGTTGGTGTCTGATCACGTACACACACACACACACACACACACACACACACGTGCCGTATTGTAGCAGTAAAACTGCTATAGGACGGACCTAAAGTGGTTAATGAGCATGCACACCTTACCTTCTATAATCTCCTCCTCCTCCTCCTCCTCCACTTCTTTATTATCGATGTCTGGCTGCCACAATCCATCCTCCAGGACATCCTCTATCTTCTCTATCAGCAGATCTGCGGCTGCAGTGACTGTAGTGACCTCCGGGGTGGGAGGTCTAGCTGGAGTCGGGTTTGCAGGGACAGGTGACAGGCTGTCCGTTCTGCCAGCGGTCTGCAGTATTATGGGGGATGACTTGCTCTTCGTGAAAGGCTGGGAAGACGCGGGTCTTCTGGGACTCCCATTTCCATTTTTGTCTTTGTTGAGCTCCTCCTCCAGGTGAGAGCGGTACTGCAGCCAATCGTCGCCAAACTGTTCACGGAAGCTATCTGTGCGCTCAATGTCTTTTTGGTGTTGCAGAACTGTACAGGGCGATAAAGAGCATCAATGAGTGGATGGAAAAGCAGGTAAAGTAGTACAACTCATATGGCCAAAAGTTTGTGGAGACTTAAAGTGGATGTAAACGCACTCTCATCCTTTCTAAACTACTGCCATGGTGCTGATCTATAAGGATATAGATGTCTCCTGCATGTATCCTTACCTGTCATATGTCTCCCCTCTGTCTGTTATGAGACCTGAAAAACTGCAGATTCTGTGGGTGGGTCTGTTGTCTGGAGCTCGGTGGGTGGAGTTGTGAGGTCAGTAGACTCCCCACCCTCCTCTACACTCCCCTTGTTAACATGTATTTTGTCCTGTGTATTCCTTAAACTAAAATTCTGCTATGATCACTAACATCCAGTCAAAATCCAGAAAAGTAACCACATGACTTCAGAAAAGGAGTGGGGGTGGGAATTTAAAAATAATGCCCGTCTCCAGGCTAGTGCATGAGATATGTAAATAACCTGTCACTCACAGCAAGGGGGCGGAACGGACTAAGGTTTTCCTCTGTTAGTCCGTTTTATCTCACTGAACAATAAAAGAGGATTGCTCAGAACTGGATTAACTCTTTGTGGCAAGACTGAGCACAGATGATAGGAAATCTTCTCACCTGAAACCTCCCCCTCCCCTCCCTCTGGATCGAGCCATGTGCTCGGAAGCCCCGGCTGTCCCGGGTCTCTCTCTCCTCATTAGCTGAAACACAGCATCGGGAGCTCCCACTACTTTCAATCACAGCCAGTGAGCCAATGAGGAGAGGGCAGGGCAGAGCCATGGCTCTGTGTGTCTTATGGACGCACAGAGTGGGGCTCAGGACCAAGCACGCACCAGTGCCCCCATAGCAAGGGGCTTGAAATGGTGGCCATAGGTCAAGGGAGAGAGGCCAGGAGCACCGGAGGGGGACCCAAGAAGAAGAAAATCAGGGCTGCCTGGTCAAAACCATTACACAGAGCAGGTAATATAATATGTTTATTTTTTTTTAAACTGGAGCTTTATTATCACCTTAATTAACCACTTAAGACCCGGACCTTTAGGCAGCTAAAAAGACTCGGCCAGGTTTTGCGATTCGACACTGCGTCACTTTAACTGACAATTGCGCGGTCGTGCGACGTGGCTGCCAAACAAAATTGGCATCCTTTTTTCCCCACAAATAGAGCTTTCTTTGATCACCTCTGCGGTTTTTATTTTTTGCGCTATAAACAAAAATAGAGCGACAATTTTGAAAAAAAAAATCAATATTTTTTACTTTTTGCTATAATAAATATCCCCCCAAAAAATATATAAAAAAAACGTTTTTTTCCCCTCAGATTAGGCCGATACGTATTCTTCTACCTATTTGTGGTAAAAAAAAAATCGTAATAAGCGTTTATCGGTTGATTTGCGCAAAATTTATAGCGTTTACAAAATAGTGGATTGTTTTATTGCATTCTTATTAATTTTTTTTTTTTTTTACTACTAATGGCGGCGATCAGCGATTTTTTCGTGACTGTGACATTATGGCGGACACTTCGGACAATTTTGACACATTTTTGGGACCATTGTCATTTTCACAGCAAAAAATGCATTTAAAATACATTGTTTACTATGAAAATGACAATTGCATTTTGGGAGTTAACCACAAGGGGTTATGTATGACCTTATATGTGTTTTTAACTGTAGGGGGGTGTGGCTGTAGGCGTGACGTCATCGATTGTGTCCCCCTATAAAAGGGATCACACGATCGATGACGCCACCACAGTGAAGAACGGGGAAGCCGTGTTTACATACAGCTCTCCCCGTTCTTCAGCTCCGGGGACCGATCGCGGGACTCCAGCGGCGATCGGGTCTGCGGGTCCCGGAGCTTCGGACCGGGTTGCGGGCGCGCGCCCGCGACCCACAGCTGGGTACATATACGTGCATGTGCCCAGCCGTGCCATTCTGCCAACGTAAATGTGCAGGAGGCGGTCCTTAAGTGGTTAAATCATTTGCAGGCCATATACAGGTAGTAGGTGTGAGGGTCAGGTGTCCATATAGTATATATAAAACGTTACAAAACAAAAAAATTGACAATATTTGCTAAAGAAAAGAACTCCAGGACACCTTCACTAACTTTTTTTTATGAAAATGCCAACTGCCTGGCTCTCACCCTGATCCAATAGGTCAAGTACTTTCAGAATCAAAAGACTTAAAGTGTTGGTAAACCAACACAGTAAAATCAGTCTGTATATGCACATTTTTGCTTAATTGCGCATATTTGCACGCATGAGGCGTAAATTACTGTCCAAAAATTCAGATTTTTTTTTTTTTTACTGAAGAATGCACAGCGCTTGTTTACATGCCTGTGTACAAGGGCACATTACAATTAATGGGCTGTATTTTAGCTGAGTAAAATAAAAATAAAAAGCTATACTGAGCTTTTTCAAGCTGCAGCGTGCCAAAGAAGCCTACGATGACAGCATTCTATCAACCCAGAAGATGGAGGACATCTAGTGGTGAAAAGAGATTACTACATGAAGCAGGATCATAGAAGCAAGTCAATATTGCAGCAAGAGTTGCCGTTTTTAAAACTCCTTGAGGAACCCCATTTGAAAAGAAAATACTCCAAAGATCGGCTTAAAAGCAATCATGTTTATGTTCCATGCACAAGCATTTCTCTGCTTAGAAAATTGGTTTAAGCTACAAAAGGTACTTTTCAGTGCAGCTTGACATGAGCCATTCCAATAGGTGAACTACAGCAGATAGAATATTAACCACTGTTTATACAGAGCCTTAACCAAATAATAATATAACAAAAAAGAAAAGGAATCTGCCAGCACATTTATTGCCTATAGACTGAAACGCTATACACCTCAGGCACAAGAGGGAGCACTGAATGAATGAATGAATGAATGAGTGACTTGTATAGCGCTTCACATGCGAAGTGAATCGCCTCTGGGCGCTTTTTCCAGCCAGTGTCTGCTTGGCTGGTGCGGTCATTTTACCCTGTAGGATCTCGACATGCTTGGGACACACAGTCATACACACAGATATACATATATATATTGGGCCAATTTGGACAAGATCCAATTTACCTACCAGCATGTCTTTTGGAGTGTGGGAGGAAACCGGAGTCCCCGGAGGAAACCCACGCAGGCACAGAGAGAACATGCAAACTCCAGGCAGATGGTGTCGTGGTCGGGATGCGAACCAGCGACCCTTTTGCTGCTAGGCGAAAGTGCTACTCACTACACCACCGTGCTGCCCACTGGCACAAGTACAGTGGAACCTCCGATTACGAGCATAATCCGTTCCTGGAGAATGCTCGTAACCCAAAGTACTCGCATATCAAAGCGAGTTTCCCCACAGAAGTCAATGGAAATGAAAATAATTAGTTTCGCATTGACTTCTATTGGCATGCAATACCACTTGTGGCCAGGGGTGGGGGCGAAGAGCCTCGGAAACACCCAAAAACAGCTCGGATGAACTTGGAAAACCTCGGATAGGCTCGGAAACAGTATTTCCGAGGTTTTACGAGCATTTCTGAACGGCTCCGATCAGCTCCGTTCGGCTCTGCTCAGGCGCGCCACCCCACCCCCCCCCCCCAACTCAGGCCAAACGCGGTACTGCACACTGCTTTGTCTTGAATCCTGCTCGTCTTGCGAGACAACACTCGCAAACAGAGTCAGGATTTTTAAAAATACACAGTGCTCGTATTGCGAAACGCTCGTTAACCGCTTTCCTCGCAATCAGAGGTTCCACTGTATACAGAAAGAGCATTGTGAGATACACATACCCACTACTGGCTGACTCCGCAGCTCCCGCTCGCACTCGCTGTCGCTGGGTTCCGAGATGCTGGCTCTGCGGACTTTAATCTGAGTTAAAGAAGAAGAATGAAGTCAGCTGGAGCAAAAATAAAAAACGGATCAAACACATTTATAGAAATGCTGACAGTAACATAGTCCACGTTGCTGCTTTGTCGTCATCACCACTGCGACGCCTCACCTTGGATTTTTTGCGGGGGATCCGGTTGGCGATCCTCTCGGGGACGGAACAGCTGTCGCTCATTTCCCCGGTGCAGGAACTCTCTGTGGCTGAATTGAAGCATTGTGGCAGCATTATCCGCTCTCTATACACATGATCAGTCTGTGGGGAAAACGGGAGCGATTTTAGAGCAGAAGCCAGCAAAAATGGGCACAGGACTGATTATAGAAACAGGAGCGAGTGTAGAAACGGGACCGAGTGTAGAAACGGGACCGAGTGTAGAAACGGGACCGAGTGTAGAAACGGGACCGAGTGTAGAAACGGGACCGAGTGTAGAAACGGGACCGAGTGTAGAAGCGGGACCGAGTGTAGAAGCGGGACCGAGTGTAGAAGCGGGACCGAGTGTAGAAGCGGGACCGAGTGTAGAAGCGGGACCGAGTGTAGAAGCGGGACCGAGTGTAGAAGCGGGACCGAGTGTAGAAGCGGGACCGAGTGTAGAAGCGGGACCGAGTGTAGAAGCGGGACCGAGTGTAGAAGCGGGACCGAGTGTAGAAGCGGGACCGAGTGTAGAAGCGGGACCGAGTGTAGAAGCGGGACCGAGTGTAGAAGCGGGACCGAGTGTAGAAGCGGGACCGAGTGTAGAAGCGGGACCGAGTGTAGAAGCGGGACCGAGTGTAGAAGCGGGACCGAGTGTAGAAGCGGGACCGAGTGTAGAAGCGGGACCGAGTGTAGAAGCGGGACCGAGTGTAGAAGCGGGACCGAGTTTAGAAGCGGGACCGAGTTTAGAAGCGGGACCGAGTTTAGAAGCGGGACCGAGTTTAGAAGCGGGACCGAGTGTAGAAGCGGGACCGAGTGTAGAAGCGGGACCGAGTGTAGAAGCGGGACCGAGTGTAGAAGCGGGACCGAGTGTAGAAGCGGGACCGAGTGTAGAAACGGGACCGAGTGTAGAAACGGGACCGAGTGTAGAAACGGGACCGAGTGTAGAAACGGGACCGAGTGTAGAAACGGGACCGAGTGTAGAAACGGGACCGAGTGTAGAAACGGGACCGAGTGTAGAAACGGGACCGAGTGTAGAAGCGGGACCGAGTGTAGAAGCGGGACCGAGTGTAGAAGCGGGACCGAGTGTAGAAGCGGGACCGAGTGTAGAAGCGGGACCGAGTGTAGAAGCGGGACCGAGTGTAGAAGCGGGACCGAGTGTAGAAGCGGGACCGAGTGTAGAAACGGGACCGAGTGTAGAAACGGGACCGAGTGTAGAAACGGGACCGAGTGTAGAAACGGGACCGAGTGTAGAAACGGGACCGAGTGTAGAAACGGGACCGAGTGTAGAAACGGGACCGAGTGTAGAAACGGGACCGAGTGTAGAAACGGGACCGAGTGTAGAAACTAGTCTGATCCTCACAAAAAGGGGATTTTGATGTTCAGAGACGAGTAAACACAAACTAATTTACACACAGCTCTTCTCGTTCTTCAGCTCCGGGGACCGATCGCGGGACTCCAGCGGCGATTGGGGCCGCGGAGCTTCGGACTGGGTCGCGGGCGCGCGCCCGCGGCTGGGCACTTAAAGCGGACGTACAGGTACGTGCTTGTGCCCAGCCGTGCCATTCTGCCGACGTATATGTGCAGGAGGCGGTCCTTAAGTGGTTAAAGCGGAGCTCCACTTTTACGATAAACCATTAATAAGCAAGAGGTATTTGAATTCAAATAGAAAGAATCTCCAGCTGTTGATATAGTAGCCAAAATTAACAAAAGATGAAATAATTACACAATTTAGATATGCACACTTAGTAATTATAACAAGGGAAAAATGCAAACGTAACCCGCGCTTCGTTTACAGGCGGTTTTTGTTTTTGGCTATTTAAAAAAATTATTAATTTTAACTACTAGTTATCCAAAACAATTCTATTACATTATTGCAAAAACACTAATGCTGCGTACACACGACTGTTTTTCATGACGAGAAAAATGCAATTTTTTCAATTGGTTGTTAAAAACGATCGTGTGTGGGCTCCAGAGCATTTTTCTCGACGTGAAAAATGGGCATTAAAAATTTAGAACATGCTCTATTTTTTCACGACGTTTTTCTCCAAGTGAAAAACGGTCGTGTGTAGGCTATAACGATGGGGGGGGGAACATACATGCTCAGAAGCAAGTTATGAGACGGGAAATTAGCATAATCAGCCCAAAGGGTGGCGCCATTCGAATGGAACTTCCCCTTTATAGTGCCGTCGTACGTGTTGTACGTCACCGCGCTTTGCTAGAGCATTTTTTATCACGATCGTGTGTATGCAAGGCCGGCTTGAGAGGAATCATGCCGAGAAAAATTGTGTTTTTTTCCCATGACATGAATAACGGTCGTGTGTACGCAGGCATTAGACTAGATCTGCAAGTTCATCAATGGTTAAAAACATTTAACCATTTAAAAGGACCGCCTCCTGCAGATATACGTCGGCAGAATGGCACGGCTGGGCACATGTACGTACAGGTACGTCCTTTTTAAGTGCCCAGCCGTGGGTCGCGGGCGCGCGCCCGCGACCCGGTCCGAACCTCTGCGGCCGCGAGACCCGATAGCCGCTGGAGTCCCGCGATCGGTCCTCAGAGCTGAAGAACGGGGAGAGCTGTGTGTAAACACAGCTTCCCCGTTCTTCACTGTGGCGCTGTCATCGATCGTGTGTTCCCTGTTATAGGGAAACACGATCAGTGACGTCACACGTCCAGCCCCGCCCCCCTACAGTTGGAAACACAGATGGAGGTCACACTTAACCCCTTAAGCGCCCCCCTGTGGTTAACTCCCAAACTGCAATTGTCATTTTCACAGTAAACAATGCATTTTTAATGCATTTTTTTTTGTGAAAATGACAATGGTCCCAAAAATTTGTCAAAATTGTCCGAAGTCGCAGTCACGAAAAAAATCGCTGATCGCCGCCATTTATAGTAAAAAAAAAAAATATATAATAAAAATGCAATAAAACTATCGCCTATTTTGTAAACGTTATAAATTTTGCGCAAACCAATTGATAAACGCTTATTGCGATTTTTTTTACCAAAAATAGGTAGAAGAATACGTATCGGCCTAAACTGAGAGAAAAAAATATGTTTTATATATTTTTGGGGGATATTTATTATAGAAAAAATAAAGCTTTATTTGTGGGGAAAAAATGACGCCAATTTTGTTTGGGAGCCACGTCGCACGACCGCGCAATAGTCAGTTAAAGCGACGCAGTGCCGAATCGCAAAAACTGTCCGGATCCTTTACCTGCCTAAGGGTCCGGGTCTTAAGTGGTTAAAAACAACTATAATTGTCTCCAGCCTCAACCCACCAATAATAAAAGTATTTGGAACTATGATCACTAGATCAAATAATCAAAAACTCTAGAAATGTCACGGCCAATATTATGGAAGACATAAAAATTCTTTAGTCCCCCCCCCATCTCCGTATCCACAGAGATATCTTGCACAGGAACCAACCAGCCAGTTTATTAGCACTGCCAGGAGCTCTGAGGTTAGAAGCACTCAGAAGAACTCAGAAGCACTCAGAACATCAGACAGATTTTTCCAAAGAAATTAGGAATTGGCTACAAGCCTGGAGAACATTATCGTATGGCTCGGGCAACCTAAAATTTTAGGTTTAATTACATATTATAACAAAATGTTCAAGACTCACCATTGCTATCTCCAATATGGTTATCTGCTCCCCATCCAGTAAAACCTGACAAGACCAAAAAAATTATTAAGTACAAGAAGTTTTCTATCCACAACCCCACTAGCAGCATTCTCCATCACTCACCTTGTCAAAGGCTTTATGGGATAGGTGTTGGGCGATCAGCGCTCGATGCTCTGGGACGTAGCACAGCGGGTTTCCCTTCAGGTGGAGCTGCAAAGCAAACAAAACACAGTCAGCGAGGAGTTTTGTGCCTTTATCCATTTCTGGTTGTACCATCTCTGCAGTTTGTCTAACTCCACACAGTAATGCGAGGCTTTCTCCCTGGTGTGGCGTGTCGTGCTCACCCCTCCCTTGGACTACGGGAGAGTCAGGACGCCCTCTACGTTGCAGATAGAGAAAGGAGCTGTGTGTTAGTGGGCGTCCTGACTCTCCGGTAGTCCAAGGGAGGGGGCGAGCGCCGAGCACGACACTCCACACCAGGGAGAAAGCCTTGCATTACTGTGTGGAGTTACAGACAGAAGAACAGGAAGTGAGGATTTCTCAGAAGAAATAAGGACATTTAAAAGCAAAATGGAAGGATGAGGTAAGTGAAGGAGGACTGCACTAAGGTAATGGAAGGTATTTAGGGGAACAATTTTTTGGTTTACACATTAAAGGGGTTGTAAAGGTAACAAGTCATATTCAAAAAACAACCCGCTCAATGCAAGTGTATCCATCTTACCTCTTTTAGGTTATGGAGGCGAGTTAAACAAGTGAGCTGTACGGGATGGGCCAGCAAGTTATAGGACAGGTTTAAATGCTGAAGGTTTGAGAGATGTTCCAGTCCTGTGTATGGAAACACAAATCAGAGAACTTTCATGAATGTGCCTTTATCACACACTCTACGCACACACTCTACACACACTCACTCTACACACACGCGCCACACACACACACACTCTTCACACACATAGATAGAGACTGACCTCTGGTACTGGACAGCCTGTTGTGACTTAGGATAAGGGTGTGGAGCTGTACACTGGACTGTAAGCTGAGTTCCGGGATGGACTCCAGTAAATTATACCCCAGATTCAGTTCCTGGAGCTCAGACAGAATCTAGAACCCAAGAAGACGTGTTAAACTTTTCTAGCCATCCAAAAGTGATATTGATAAACAATGGCAAGTTAAACCATTAGCTTGGCTTGTTCTAGATCAGTGATGGCGATCCTTGGCACCCCAGATGTTTTGGAACTACATTTCCCATAATGCTCGTTGCTCACCTACACAGCAAAGTGCATGAGCATCACTGGAAAAGTAGTTCCAAAACATCTGGGGTGCCAAGGTTCATCACTAGATCTCTTGGGGATTTTGGTGGTAACATTCCTTTAGGAAGAGCTCTTTCACATGGGCCGACTCCCTCAGCATGTCCGTCCCCTGATCTCCGCTGAGCAGGCGGATGACAGGTCTGTGTCCACTTCGCCTATGCAGAGCAGACACGGACCTCAAGCTAGTTCAAAGAATTTGCCACATTTGTGGGTTTCTCAACACTTATTTCTAGCCGATTGCAATTCAGATAAACCAACCTCTTAAAACTTTGCAGAAAAAGGGTGACATGCCGTACCTTTAAATGTGGGCCGCAGTCTTTGATGAAATTGCGACTTAAGTTTAAAGACCGAAGGATGTTCAACAATTCCTAAATAAAAGAACATAGTGTTATAAGAAATCCATTACACGAAGGATAGACAAAATTAAGAGTTAAAAGGATATCTTAGTTTTTTAAAAAACAAACAAAAAAAAAACAAACATGTCATACTTACCTCCTCTGTGTTGTTGGTCTTCTGGGGTCCGTCAGCGGCGCTCCTCCTCTTCCCGAGTGCCCCATTGGAGAGCCACTCCCGTGTCCTGCTGCATCTATTGACACAGACAGCAGGACCCGGCCCCGGGTCATTGGAGGGCGGGGCCGAGTCCTGGTGTGCTCGTCCCCGTCACCGGAAAGACCATTGGTCGTTCGCGTGGGAGCCCCAGGGTTGGAGCGATCCTTGGGAGGACGGCCGGACCTCCTTGGATGCGACAGCAAAGCTTCATCAAGACGCTTTTTTGTACTCTTTTACTGGTAATGATTGATTTTAATCAATCTTTCTTATATCACCTATATACTGCAATGTTTTCCTTCCTCCACCCCCACCCCTTTTGCAAATTAAAGGTGTCTCTACACATATGGAGATTAGGGTGGATTAAAATATGCGAATATGTTTAATATAATTTTTTGCAATTTTCTTTCAGTCACAACCTAAATACCTCTGAAGAAGACCATTATGGTTGAAACGCGTCAGTTTTTTGTCTATATATGCAATGTTTATTGTATCTAGCTGTATACATCATTTGTTGTGTACTGTAAATATTATGTGAATTTTTAATGTCCTTTGTAATGTTACAACTCATATCCTATTTATACCCCCCCAGTCCCTCTTTGATACATGTGAATAAATACTATTTTCACAAATTGCATCTAACTCGTCACATTAGCTGCCTAAAAACCCCACTTGGGAAACTTTCTCTGTTAGACTGGGAAATAATACCCCTCTGAAAGCTGCTGATCCCTTAAGAACGCTCCCACCCTACTGAAACCGACAGGTGCTGTCTGCACAGGTGCACGAGATGAAAAAGAATCCTGGACGGCGCACTTTGTTCAATGACGTCTTTATTGGATAAAATCAATCAAAAATAATCCAAAATTGTACAGTCACAATGAAGGTGAACAACAAGATAAAGGTGGCTAACGCGTTTCAGATCACGAGATGCTTATTCATAGCTGGTGAACAATGACAAACATTTTGCTTAAAAAGAAGGTGGATTTTTAAGCACAATTTTTCTAGTCCAGGATTCCTTTTCATCTCACTGGAAAGACCGGGTTCAGGCAAGTAAAAGGGGGGCTGCTGCATCACAGAAGGTTTATAACCCCTTTAAAGCCCAACTACAGCTTCTAAATTTTAATAGCTAGATTCACAAAGAGTTACGCCGGCGTATCATTAGATACGCCGTCGTAACTCGGAATCTAAGCCGTTGTATGTTTAAGTGTATTCTCAAACTGAGATACACTTAAAGCTAGCTAAGATACGACGGCCTGCGCCGTCGTATCTTAGCTGTCTAGTTCCACCGGCCGCTAGGGGCGTGAACGCTGATTTACACCTAGAATGCGTAAATCAGCGAGATACGCCGATTCACGAACATACGTGCGCCCATCGCAGTAAAGATACGTCGTTTACGTAAGGCAATTCCCGGCGTAAAGTTAGTCGAACAAATAGCTGGCCTAGTCAATGTTAAGTATGGCCGCCGTTCCCGCTTCGAAATTTGAAAAATGTACGTTGTTTGCGTAAGTCGTCCGTGAATGGGGCTGGACGTAATTTACGTTCACGTCGAAACCAATACGTCCTTGCACACTGGGATATGTCCACGGACGGCGCATGCGCCGTTCGTAAAAAACGTCAATCACGTCGGGTCACGAGTAATTTACATAAAACACGCCCCCCTCATCCTCATTTGAATTGGGCGCGCTTAGGCTGGCCCATTTACGCTACGCCGCTGTAACTTAGGAGGCAAGTGCTTTGTGAATACAGCACCTGCGTCTCCACAACCTTCTCCAGCTCATACATTTTGATGGAACACTCTTTTAATAGCCATGCCCAGTATTGGAGTACTCACCAGGGACTGGTCCAGGCTGTGGATGTTGTTGTTGCTTAAGTTGAGCGTGTGCAGTTCCAACCAGGGTAGGGCTGAACTCAGATCCCCACCACAGGAAGAGATTACCTCCTGCCAAGTGATACAAAGATACACAATATGTATTAAAGAGTAAATTCTGGGAAGCAATCAATGTAAGAAACACCATCAAGGAAACACTGCATCAGTGCTAAAAACAGAAAGTCCATTTGGCTTATTCTAATTCAGAGGTCATCTAACAGGGTCAGCGAGCATATATGGAAACCTGCGCTATGTAGCTCTCTCCATCTCAGTTTTCTGCCCACAGTTAATGTTTGCACTACTCAGTGACCCACAGGGGGGGAATATGCACATCTAAAGGGATGCCAGGGATGTGTTCTTTCATATAACACTCAGAATCAGACCAGGGGAAAACAGGAGCATGTGTAGAGAGAGTGGCAATGCTAAAGATGGAGAATTGGTTGGAACAGCATTGCCACTCTGAATAAGTTGAAAGAAACTACAGGATCAACCAGGTATTCACCATTTAAGAATATAGTAATGAAAGAAATGTCGAGCACATAGTAAGAGCAAATGAT
The DNA here is from genome assembly GCF_905171775.1 of Rana temporaria. NCBI lineage: Eukaryota > Metazoa > Chordata > Amphibia > Anura > Ranidae > Rana > Rana temporaria. The sequence continues at coordinate 200,132,847 of NC_053494.1, read as the reverse complement.
TTAGGAGCCAATGACAAAAAATAAAATAAAAGCTTGGTTTAGATATCTTAAAGGACTACTAGAAGAGAAAATATAATTTTGGTAACTGAATGGGGTTAATCCTTACAATGATAGTATTAAGTATGAATTTATTAATTTCACAGGCTTTAAATTGATATTTTACTATACATATGGATCTATGGATGCTAAAATCAGACTTGCACGTATATTTAAATTTATCCCAGAGACAGTGTGCCCCCCACTTACCTCTATGCTGGTGACACATTCTGAGAAGATGAGTACCTCCAGCTGTGAGTAAACCCCTCGCAGCCCCCTCAGGCAGTGTGGGGGGAGACATCTTACCTGCAATATGAGATAATAATCAGCACTTGGCTAATGACAATCAAGCTCAGCGGCTCCTACATTTTTTATCTTGATAAGTTCCCTTTAAAGCTCATCTCTGGGCAAAAAGAAATGTGATTACCGTATTTATCAGGGTATACCGCGCGCCGGCGTATAACGCGCACCCCAAACCTTAGAAAGGTAGTTTAAGGAAAAAAAAGAAAACTTACATTTTTGCCCTGCGTCCATCGGCGGCCATGTCTGTCGTCCATCGGCGGCCTTGCGCGGCCTCCATCCAGCGTGTCTGTCTGCGAGTCCATCCGCACCTTGCCCGGGGGTGATGGCAGGGTGTTTATTTTTGAACTTGGCGCCGAGATCGAGAGGAGGCGGATTTCATGTGTGTTCGGCTCCTCTCGCATGGCTGCGGGCGGGGCCGATCCTAGCCGAGTGCGCAGTACGCTCGACTCGGCTCTAGGCTGCCATGTACTTTTGACACAGAGACAGCGGGGATCGGCGTATATCGCGCACCCACGATTTTCCCCTAATTTTAAGGGGAACAAAGTGCGCAGTATATGCTGATAAATACGGTATATATTCAGCTCAGCTATTCTCAACCGGGGTTCTTTGTAATCCTAGGGGTTTCCCAGGGGTTCCTGAGGGCTCCTTGAGCTGTGCCCGATCGGCCTACAATCGGATAGTGCCTGCATAGTTTCAGGGTAAGTGACATTTGGCAGAGCCAACCGAATGATACCAATGCTCTTTTTAGCAACCTGTAAGGGTGGCATTCTGACCTGGAAAGAAAGAAAGAAAGAAAGAAAGAAAGAAAGAAAGAAAGAAAGAAAGAAAGAAAGAAAGAAAGAAAGAAAGAAAGAAAGAAAGAGAAAAAGAAAAAGAAAGAAAGAAGAAAAGAAAAAGGAAAAGAAAAAGTAAAAGAAAAGAAAGAAACAATTTTTTTTTATTAAAATACACACACACACACACACACACACACACACACACACACACACACACTCTAATATTTTATTTATATAAAATAAATATTTATATTTATTAATTAGTGCATGATCCTATGTCAGCTCTCGGCAATGGCTGGAATGCCTAGGAGTGGTGACTAATGCTGCGTACACACGATAGGTTAGTCTGATGGATCGTTTTCATCAGACCAAACCGATCGTGTGTGGGCCACATCAGTTATTTATCCATAGGTTAAGAAAATAGGAACTTGTTTTAAAATTATCTGATGGATAAACAAGAGAAAAAAAAAAACGATCGTCTGTGGGTACGTCCATCGGTTAAAAATCCACACATGCTCAGAATCAAGTCGACGCATGCTCGGAAGCATTGAACTTAGTTTTTTTCAGCACGTCGTCGTGTTTTACGTCACCGCGTTCTGACACGATCGTTTTTTTTAACGGATGGTGTGTAGGCGCGACTGACCATCAGTCAGCTTCATCGGATAACTGATGGAAAAATCCATCAGACCGTTTTCATCAGACTAACCTATCGTGTGTACAGGGCAATAGGCTCTCTGTGGTCCATCCTTTGTCGGTGATTTCCCCAAACCCCCCCCTCAAGCTCTCGCTGGTTGACACAAGGGAGCCGGATCATGTAACCAGAGCTGGCTGAAAATAGGTATATACATATTTTTTACACAGGTTAGTCAGCATAGGCGACTATATATATATATATATATATATATATATATATATATATATATATATATATATATATATATATATATATATATATATATATATATATATATATATATATATATATATATATATATATATATATATATATATATATATATATATAAAAAAAGACTAGTTAGGTTGAGGCTGGAATTCGGCTTTAACTGAAATTGGTGATTTTCAACCATTTCTGAGAAACGTATATATTTTACCAACATGAATGCATTGCAAAATCCTGCAAATAGAAATCTAGTTTTTCTGGTTTTCTTTGGAAGGATGAAGGAATGATCATAGGAAACACTCACCTCTAAACATTTTAAGGACTTAAATGGAAAAATATTCACATCACACTGTTGGGGACATTCTGCAGGGTGGATAAGCTGGAAGGAAAAATAAAAAAAATAAACAAAAAATAATTCACAAATCATTTCCACTGGCATGCAACAGGAATAAAACACATTCTTAAGTGGTTAAGCGCACCAAGAAAAAAAAAAAATCACACTTATACGATGTGGGAAACGCAGCGAATCCTGTGCGTTTTCCGCATCGAATTGCAATCACAAGGTGTTCACGTGGTCTGCTGCGGGTGTCAATGTTATCTTAACGACACCTGGAAACAGATCACAAAACGCAGTGCGATTGCCAGAATAGCATTGCATGGGTGGGAAGGTTCTGCACCATTTTGGTGCGGATGCGATTTCAGCCATACAAAATGTAATGCGGTGTGACTCCTGCGCGAATCGCATGCAGTTTCTGCATCGCACGAGTGTGAACCTAGGCTTACAGAAATAACTCTGTATACCCCTCCGGTCTTGGCTGTACTTGCCTCCTGTGGGTGATGAGCGGTCAGTGATTTAAAAAAAATCGCCAATCTCTTCATTCTCTAGAACTTACGGAACGGATCAGATCGGCTGGCACTGACCAATCAGAAGTGCCCTGACCTGTCCCAGAAGCCCTGCAGAATGAAGAGGGAGAACAGCGGGGATTTTGGGACTGCAACATCAGATGTGTGGACACACGAGTAAAGCGGTTAACAAGCATTTTTAAAAGACGAGAAACTTTTTTTTAAATCCTTTAAATCAGTTTGCAAGTGTTGTCTCACAACACGAGCAGGATTCAAGCCACAGCGGTGTGCAGTACCACGTTTGGCCTGAGGTGGGGGGGGGGGCACCAAAGTCATATGGAAATGCTCGGAAAGACTCAGAAATACACCGTTCCCAAGCCTTTTCGAGGTTTGCCGAGCTGTCCTCGGGCCTTTCCCTGCGTTTCCGAGGCTCTCTGGCGCCCCCCAACTCTGGCCACATGCGGTATTGCATGCGATTAAAGTCAATGTGGAACAAAACCAGGGGATAAAACCAGAAGAAAGGAAAGCCTCCCATAGTGCTGAACTACAGAACACCTCTCTCAAGGATATGAAGTATTTTCCTGTACTTTTTTATAGACAGATATATATATTTTTTTAAGTGAACCATGTTTTTACCTTCAGACCTGGCGTTTTCTGCACGAGATCGAGCACAAACTGTGAGCCCAGAACGGCACCGCTATCCGTAGGGTGGGCCGGAAGTGCCTGGAACCCGGATCCTGGGCCCCGTGGGAAGAGCTGCTCAAACAGGCGGGTGACAACTTGCAGGCTTGGGGTGAGAAGGGTCAGGCTGTGGCTCCCGTCCAGCACACCGTCCCCTGAAACAAAAAACAGATGATATCAGATCTTCAGCACAGCACTGCACCATGTACCCAACAACCAATCAGTGTAAGGGGAAGTAACCCACACCCACCTATAGGAATTATTCTACTAAAGCCAACCTCAGACCTTCCCTTCAGTCTTGGCACAGTTGTTTAAGCTCCTCTCTTGTACTGACACTTCACTGCACACCGTGCATTAGAAGTTACAAGTCAATACAAATTGCCTTATTGCCTGGCTGGAGGATTCCCAATATCCTCTAGCCCAGGAGTCTCCACACTTTCTAAACAAAGGACCAGTTTACTGTCCTTCAGACTTTAGGGGGGTCGTTGGGAGGAATGGTGTCCCATTGTTGGGGGGTCATTGGGAGGAATGGTGTCCCATTGTTGGGGGGTCATTGGGAGGAATGGTGTCCCATTGTTGGGAGTCATTGGGAGGAATGGTGTCCCATTGTTGGGAGTCATTGGGAGGAATGGTGTCCCATTGTTGGGAGTCATTGGGAGGAATGGTGTCCCATTGTTGGGAGTCATTGGGAGGAATGGTGTCCCATTGTTGGGAGTCATTGGGAGGAATGGTGTCCCATTGTTGGGAGTCATTGGGAGGAATGGTGTCCCATTGTTGGGAGTCATTGGGAGGAATGGTGTCCCATTGTTGGGAGTCATTGGGAGGAATGGTGTCCCATTGTTGGGAGTCATTGGGAGGAATGGTGTCCCATTGTTGGGAGTCATTGGGAGGAATGGTGTCCCATTGTTGGGAGTCATTGGGAGGAATGGTGTCCCATTGTTGGGAGTCATTGGGAGGAATGGTGTCCCATTGTTGGGAGTCATTGGGTGGAATGGTGTCCCATTGTTGGGAGTCATTGGGAGGAATGGTGTCCCATTGTTGGGAGTCATTGGGAGGAATGGTGTCCCATTGTTGGGAGTCATTGGGAGGAATGGTGTCCCATTGTTGGGAGTCATTGGGAGGAATGGTGTCCCATTGTTGGGAGTCATTGGGAGGAATGGTGTCCCATTGTTGGGAGTCATTGGGAGGAATGGTGTCCCATTGTTGGGAGTCATTGGGAGGAATGGTGTCCCATTGTTGGGAGTCATTGGGAGGAATGGTGTCCCATTGTTGGGAGTCATTGGGAGGAATGGTGTCCCATTGTTGGGAGTCATTGGGAGGAATGGTGTCCCATTGTTGGGAGTCATTGGGAGGAATGGTGTCCCATTGTTGGGAGTCATTGGGAGGAATGGTGTCCCATTGTTGGGAGTCATTGGGAGGAATGGTGTCCCATTGTTGGGAGTCATTGGGAGGAATGGTGTCCCATTGTTGGGAGTCATTGGGAGGAATGGTGTCCCATTGTTGGGAGTCATTGGGAGGAATGGTGTCCCATTGTTGGGAGTCATTGGGAGGAATGGTGTCCCATTGTTGGGAGTCATTGGGAGGAATGGTGTCCCATTGTTGGGAGTCATTGGGAGGAATGGTGTCCCATTGTTGGGAGTCATTGGGAGGAATGGTGTCCCATTGTTGGGAGTCATTGGGAGGAATGGTGTCCCATTGTTGGGAGTCATTGGGAGGAATGGTGTCCCATTGTTGGGAGTCATTGGGAGGAATGGTGTCCCATTGTTGGGAGTCATTGGGAGGAATGGTGTCCCATTGTTGGGAGTCATTGGGAGGAATGGTGTCCCATTGTTGGGAGTCATTGGGAGGAATGGTGTCCCATTGTTGGGAGTCATTGGGAGGAATGGTGTCCCATTGTTGGGAGTCATTGGGAGGAATGGTGTCCCATTGTTGGGAGTCATTGGGAGGAATGGTGTCCCATTGTTGGGAGTCATTGGGAGGAATGGTGTCCCATTGTTGGGAGTCATTGGGAGGAATGGTGTCCCATTGTTGGGAGTCATTGGGAGGAATGGTGTCCCATTGTTGGGAGTCATTGGGAGGAATGGTGTCCCATTGTTGGGAGTCATTGGGAGGAATGGTGTCCCATTGTTGGGAGTCATTGGGAGGAATGGTGTCCCATTGTTGGGAGTCATTGGGAGGAATGGTGTCCCATTGTTGGGAGTCATTGGGAGGAATGGTGTCCCATTGTTGGGAGTCATTGGGAGGAATGGTGTCCCATTGTTGGGAGTCATTGGGAGGAATGGTGTCCCATTGTTGGGAGTCATTGGGAGGAATGGTGTCCCATTGTTGGGAGTCATTGGGAGGAATGGTGTCCCATTGTTGGGAGTCATTGGGAGGAATGGTGTCCCATTGTTGGGAGTCATTGGGAGGAATGGTGTCCCATTGTTGGGAGTCATTGGGAGGAATGGTGTCCCATTGTTGGGAGTCATTGGGAGGAATGGTGTCCCATTGTTGGGAGTCATTGGGAGGAATGGTGTCCCATTGTTGGGAGTCATTGGGAGGAATGGTGTCCCATTGTTGGGAGTCATTGGGAGGAATGGTGTCCCATTGTTGGGAGTCATTGGGAGGAATGGTGTCCCATTGTTGGGAGTCATTGGGAGGAATGGTGTCCCATTGTTGGGAGTCATTGGGAGGAATGGTGTCCCATTGTTGGGAGTCATTGGGAGGAATGGTGTCCCATTGTTGGGAGTCATTGGGAGGAATGGTGTCCCATTGTTGGGAGTCATTGGGAGGAATGGTGTCCCATTGTTGGGAGTCATTGGGAGGAATGGTGTCCCATTGTTGGGAGTCATTGGGAGGAATGGTGTCCCATTGTTGGGAGTCATTGGGAGGAATGGTGTCCCATTGTTGGGAGTCATTGGGAGGAATGGTGTCCCATTGTTGGGAGTCATTGGGAGGAATGGTGTCCCATTGTTGGGAGTCATTGGGAGGAATGGTGTCCCATTGTTGGGAGTCATTGGGAGGAATGGTGTCCCATTGTTGGGAGTCATTGGGAGGAATGGTGTCCCATTGTTGGGAGTCATTGGGAGGAATGGTGTCCCATTGTTGGGAGTCATTGGGAGGAATGGTGTCCCATTGTTGGGAGTCATTGGGAGGAATGGTGTCCCATTGTTGGGAGTCATTGGGAGGAATGGTGTCCCATTGTTGGGAGTCATTGGGAGGAATGGTGTCCCATTGTTGGGAGTCATTGGGAGGAATGGTGTCCCATTGTTGGGAGTCATTGGGAGGAATGGTGTCCCATTGTTGGGAGTCATTGGGAGGAATGGTGTCCCATTGTTGGGAGTCATTGGGAGGAATGGTGTCCCATTGTTGGGAGTCATTGGGAGGAATGGTGTCCCATTGTTGGGAGTCATTGGGAGGAATGGTGTCCCATTGTTGGGAGTCATTGGGAGGAATGGTGTCCCATTGTTGGGAGTCATTGGGAGGAATGGTGTCCCATTGTTGGGAGTCATTGGGAGGAATGGTGTCCCATTGTTGGGAGTCATTGGGAGGAATGGTGTCCCATTGTTGGGAGTCATTGGGAGGAATGGTGTCCCATTGTTGGGAGTCATTGGGAGGAATGGTGTCCCATTGTTGGGAGTCATTGGGAGGAATGGTGTCCCATTGTTGGGAGTCATTGGGAGGAATGGTGTCCCATTGTTGGGAGTCATTGGGAGGAATGGTGTCCCATTGTTGGGAGTCATTGGGAGGAATGGTGTCCCATTGTTGGGAGTCAATGGGAGGAATGGTGTCCCATTGTTGGGAGTCAATGGGAGGAATGGTGTCCCATTGTTGGGGGGGGGGGGTCATTGGGAGGAATGGTGTCCCATTGTTGGGGGGGGGGGTCATTGGGAAGAATGGTGTCCCATTGTTTGGGGGTCATTGGCAGAAATGGTGTGCCATTGTTGGGGGGTCATTGGCAGAAATGGTGTGCCATTGTTGGGGGGTCATTGGCAGAAATGGTGTGCCATTGTTGGGGGGTCATTGGCAGAAATGGTGTGCCATTGTTGGGGGGTCATTGGGAGGAATGGTGTCCCATTGCTGGGGGTCATTGGGAGGAACCTTTAGGCAGGTAAAGGACCCGGCCAGTTTTTGCGATTCGGCACTGCGTCGCTTTAACTGACAATTGCACGGTCGTGCGAAGTGGCTCCCAAACAAAATTGGCGTCCTTTTTTCCCCACAAATAGAGCTTTCTTTTGATGGTATTTGATCACCTCTGCGGTTTTTATTTTTTCTAACAAACTAGAGCAGGGATCCTCAAACTACGGCCCTCCAGCTGTTGCTTCCCATGAGGCATTGTAAAGCTCTGACATTCAGAGACATGACTAGGCATGATGGGAATTGTAGTTCCTGAACACCTGGAGGGCCGTAGTTTGAAGACCCATGCCCTAGAGAATAAAATGGCGGTCATTCCAATACTTTGTCACACCATATTTGAAAAAAAAATACACTTTTTTGAAAAAAAAACACAACAGTAAAGTTAGCCCAATTTATTTTTAGATTGTGAAAGGTGTTATGCCGAGTAAATTAATAGCCAACATGGCACGCTTGCAAAATTGCGCTCGCTTGTGGAATGGCGAGAAACTTTTATCCTTAAAAATCTCCATAAGGTTGCCATGGTGGGGAGACACTTATTAATGGGTTCAAGCCTCTGCTGATGCGGAGGAGTAGTGCTGATGTAAGGATGTCGGCTCCACTCTGCATCCTTACATTGGGAGGTAGGTTCATGACACCCTGCACTCTTGGTATATAGGCCTCGTCATTCAACCCAGAAGATGCCTGAGGGCATCTAGTGGCAGAAAGGCTAAACTGCAGTGGGCAGCAGTGTAGTGGATGTTAGTTTTGCAGCGTGTGTATGTAAGAAACCCAAAAGGAAATTACCAGCAAAAACAAGGGAGTCTGGCACTGGGCTTTAAAACCACCCCGCTTCATAATGCTCACCCTCTGCTTCTTCCCCCCCATCTCAATACCATGGTATCAGTGCTTGGTGGGAGCTGGGACGGCACCCTTCTGTCGCGTCATAGTGCTTGAGCCTATTGACTAGACACAAGTGCCATCATAGAAGGGGGCCCATGTGCTACTTCCACTCTGAAGTACCAGGTATTTGGTGCCAGCAGCTATAGAAGAACGATTGATCCAAGAGCGGAAAGTACTTTTGTCGATGGTCCGGAGCTGGAATCCTTTACTAGTATAATCTATGTTTAGATACCATACTGGGTCCTTAGGCACAGGGAACGCTCGTACTCACCATGGTCCTGCAGAATATGAGCAAGAGCTTGAACCATTGACTCTAAATCCTCAGTCCTCATTGAGCGGAAGCTGGAAATGAGCAAAGAACAGAATTAGGATTCACAATGGAAAACGCTTTCTTCATATACTCATGTATAGGGTTGTCCCGATACCACTTTTTTAGGACCGAGTACAAGTACCGATACTTTTTTTCAAGTACTCGCCGATACCGAATACCGATACTTTTTTTAAATGTGTCCCCAAATGCAGCCATGTCCCCCCACAGATGCAACCATGTCCCCCCACAGATGCAGCCATGTCCCCCCCACATATATGCAGCCATGTCCCCCCCACATATATGCAGCCATGTCCCCCCCACATATATGCAGCCATGTCCCCCCCACATATATGCAGCCATGTCCCCCCCACATATATGCAGCCATGTCCCCCCCCACATATATGCAGCCATGTCCCCCCCACATATATGCAGCCATGTCCATCCACGTATGCAGCCATGTCCATCCACGTATGCAGCCATGTCCTCCCACGTATGCAGCCATGTCCTCCCACGTATGCAGCCATGTCTCCCCATACCTAGATGCCGCCACCTAGTTAATCAGCGTGCGGGGAACATTACAGCTTTCATTTGAATAGCTGTGTGTTCCCCGCCGCGCCGCGTATAGACACTCCCCCTTGCTCGGGAATGGACGGGTGATCTGCACCTTGATAGACAGATCACCCGTCCAATCCCGAGCAAGGGGGAGTGTCTATACGCGGCACAGAACAGACAGCTATTCAAATGAAAGCTGTAATGTTCCCCGCACGCTGATTAACTAGGCGGCGTTGCGGTATTCGGCGGCTTTAGTATCGGATCTAGCATCGGGGGCATTTGCGGGAGTACAAGTACTCCCGCAAATGCTCAGTATCGGTCCCGATACTGATACTGGTCTCGGGACAACCCTACTCATGTATGCATCCAACAGCCTTATATGGAAGTGCTTGTTCTGATTTTACTGAGCAGTGAGATCATTTTACATGTAACTGACTAAAAAAAGGTTACAGGCCTCTGCCAAGCAAATCTACCTATCAAAGCAAGGATGGTACACCGAGATCCAGGGTGGATATAAATCAATGATTAAAAAAAAAAAACACCACACACACACATTTTTTGGGGGATTTTTTTTTATCAAATTTATGTTAATAAAATATTTTTGGAGTAAAAGACAAATCGAAAGATAGTTTCATATTTACATTAATAATTTAGTTTATTCAGCATGCAGTGGAGCTTAGTTATGTAGCATGAGGGTGTATATTCTGCAATATAAAAAAAAAAAAAATTGGTAAACTAATTTATTGAATCCAAGCTGAGATAACATGCACTGACTGCATTCACACAATTTCACAGTAACCGTGAGATACAACAAAAGTTCAGGAATACTTCTTTATCCCATTGTTGATTAAACTTATGTACATTACAAACCGTATAATTAAATCGGTTCCGATATCGCCGTTTTACTTACCTGACAGCTTATTATTCTAAATAGCAAATCTTCATTTTGTTTGCAAATATTAAAGATTCTAAACACTGTAGCTGCTGACTTTTAATAAGGACACTTAAAAGGAGTTGTAAAGGAAAAATTGTTGTTTGCTGAAATGACTGTTTACAGGGTATAGAGACATAATAGTTAACTGATTCCTTTTAAAAATGATTAAAAATAGATAAAAATCAATCATATAATGTACCTGCAGTTTCAGTTTTGCATGTTTCCTGCTTCTCTGCTGCACAGAGCCAATACAGGGCAGTGATGGTTTGGAAAACGAAACGGATTGGTGCTGTGGGGTTTTAGACACACAGTAATCACACCTCCTTGATTAGTGACCACAGAGAGAAAGCTCCCATGACTTTTTTCATCAGGAAACAGACAACCAGGAAGTGTGGAGATCAGAGAAGGATTAGAGCAAAAACGAGCAATGAGGACATGAAAGCAGGACTGCAGTAAGGTAAAGGAAGCAATTTAGCTAAAAAAAAAAAATTCCTTTAGTGACCCTTTAACTGTCCTAGGCACCCACGATGTCGCCCCACAACCCCCCCACGAGGCCGATCCCTCGATCCTGGCAGCTCCTGGCGCCACCATACTTACTGAGGGAAACAGACAGTGGAGCCTTGCGGCGTCACTGTCCGTTTCCTACTGCGCATGCGTGAGTCTCGCGCCGCTTTTGTGAATGGGCGGCTGCTTTCTGGGATACACACAGTTCCCAGAAGGCAGCGTGCCCCATTCTCCAGAAGACACCGCGAGGAGGAAGAAGACCTGCCGCGGACTATTCATTCAAGTCTGACTTTTCACACTCGGGCGGTGCGCTTACGGGTCGTTCCAAAAAGTCATGCAAGAAGTGGGTTGGGAGCGCTGTATTTAGTGCTCCCAAAATGCCCTGCCCATTGGAATGAATGGGCAGCGCATGAAATGCGATTAGAAAGCGCCGCAACACAGGAGTTTAACCCCTTTGGCCTAAAAGCACTGCTTAAAGCGGAGGTTCACCATAAAACACATCTATATACCATTACATCCAGCATACTTCCGACATCTACAGTATGCTTTTTTTTTGCCGTACATACCGTTTTATTGTTATTTTCCCCCCGGCTTCCGGGTTCTCGCTCCCGTGGAAGTTCCTATTCAGAGGTTAGATGATCGACATCTGGTGAAAAACTTCCCCTGGCGCATAAGGTGCGTCACAAGTTTTCCGAACTCAAGTCGGCTCTATATGGCGCCTGCGCAGTCAGCTCTACACGGCGGTATAGCGCCGTTTAGAGCCGACTCGCAGGTCGGCTACTTACGGAAAACTGGTGACGCGCCTTCTGCGCCAGGGGAAGTTTTTCACCAGATGTCAATCATCTAACATCTGAATAGGAACACCCACTCCCGCTGGAGCCAGAACCCGGAAGCCGGGGGGAAAATAACAATAAAAAACAGTATGTACGGCAAAAAAAAAAAAAAACAGCATACTGTAGATGTCGGAAGTATGCTGGATGTAATGGTATATAATTGTTTTAGGGTGAACCTCCACTTTAAACAGCTGTAAAGCGCCACTAGAATGAGCGGCGCTTTACCACAAATGCGGCCGAAGCCCCAGTGTGAAAGGGGTCTTAGTTGACCTTTTATTTTTCATGAAATGGTGACCTTACCATTTGAGGCAAATTGCCTTGTTCTTGCATTGGGATTGTGTTGGGCAACACAGGCCTGTGCTACTGATGGGAATGATCGATCAACCTGGGTACATTCAGCCTGCTCATACAGCGGTGCTCATAAGTTTACATACCCTGGCAGAATTTATGATTTCTTGGCCATTTTTCAGAAAATATGAATGATAACACAAAAACATTTCTTTCACTCATGGTTAGTGTTTGGCTGAAGCCATGTGTTCAGCTGTATTTGCTTTTTTTAAATCATAATCACAACAGAAACTACCCAAATGACTCCGATCAAAAGTTTACATACCCCAGTTCTTAATACCGTGTATTGCCCCCTTTAACATCAATGACAGCTTGAAGTCTTTTGTGGATGAGGCTCTTTATCTTCTCAGATGGTAAAGCTGCCCATTCCTCTTGGCAAAAAATCCTCCAGTTCCTGTAAATTCTTGGGCTGTCTTCCATGAACGGCACGTTTGAGATTTCCCCAGAGGGGCTCAATGATATTGAGGTCAGGAGACTGAGATGGCCACTCCAGAACCTTCACTTTATTCTGCTGTAGCCAATGACAGGTGGACTTGGCCTTGTGTTTTGGATCATTGCCATGTTGGAATGTCCAAGTACGTACCATGTGCAGCTTCCTGGCTGATGAATGAAATGTTCTTCCAGTATTTGATAACATTCTGCATTCATCTTGCCATCAGAATTGACCAAATTTCCTGTGTCTATGTAGCTCACGCATCCCCAAAACATCAGCGCTCCACCTCCGTGTTTCACAGTAGGGATGGTGGACCTTTCATCATAGGCCTTGTTGACTCTCCAAATGTAGCGTTTGTGGTTGTGGCCAAAGAGCTCAATTTTGGTCTCATCACTACAAATGACTTTGTGGCAGAAGGTTTGGAGTCTTGTCTCTGTGCTGTTTGGTGTATTGTAAGCGGGATACTTTGTGGCATTTGTGTAGTAATGACTTTCTTCTGGCGACTCGACCATGCAGCCCATCTTTCTTCAAGTGCCTCCTTATTGTGCATCTTGAAACACCCACACCACATGTTTTCAGAGAGTCCTGTATTTCACCTGAAGATATTTGTGGGTTTTTCTGTGCATCCCGAACAATTTTCCTGGAAGTTGTGGCTAAAATTTTAGTTGGTCTACCTGACCGTGGTTTGGTTTCCACAGAACCCCTCATTTTACATTTCTTGATCAGAGTTTGAACACTGCTGATTGGCCTTCTCAATTCCTTGGATATCTTTTTATATTCCTTTCCTGTTCTATACAGTTCAACTACCTTTTCCCGCAGATCCTTTAACAATTCTTCTGCTTTCCCCATGACTCAGAATCCAGAAACGTCAGTGCAGCACTGGAGGAAAGATGCAAGGGTCTGTCAACTCATTGACCTTTTATACACAAACACTAATTACAAGCAAACAGATCACAGGTGAGGATGGTTACCTTTAATAGCCATTCAAAACCTTGTGTGTCAACTTGTGTGCACGTTATCAGGCCAGGATATGTAAACTTTTGATCAGGGTAATTTGGGTAGTTTCTGTTGCGATTATGATATAAAAAAAATAATAATAAACACAGTTGATTGATAACAAATGGCTTCAGCCAAACACTAATCATGAGTGAAAGAAATGTTTTTGTGTTATCATTCATATTCTCTGAAACATGGCCAAGAAATCATAAATCATAAAAGATTTGAATGGTCTATGGCCGGTGTCCTGTCGAGAAATGCCCCTTATCGAAAAATGCCTGGACGGAACTGTGCATGCGCAGAACGGAGCCATTGACAGGACACCGGCTTTAGAGAAGAGGAGGTCACTGGGTACAGACGGCGGCTAGACAATCTCTCCAACACTATCCTCCCTCCGACTCCCTCTGCATACACCATAGACATCTATGGTCGGGGGTCAGCTTACTTCTCGAAATGTCACCGAGTTTGTTGATTAGGAAGCACACAAAGCTTCATCACACAGATAACAACGGGCTCTGTTTTTTTAACACCAACTCATTAAAAAAAAAATGCAGAAAAACAGAACTTTGCCTCCCTTGGCAAACACCTCATTTATCCAAGGAAGTGCTGAGGGATCAACTAGCTTTAGAAAGAAGACGAGCTTCTCCGACAATGAACTCAGATCACCTCCACAACCGGCTCAAAACTTTGAGGATCAAACCTTTTATGGGCCCATCACAAACTTAAGGAACCCAATACAATTCTGCCATATTTATAGAGCTTGCTCTCTTAATTTGGATATTTCTATACCTGTCCACATATTATGTACCTGTAAAATGTGTCATTATATATCTCCTCCGGGTATTCTGTCCATCGCTGGCGCCAGCATCAGGAGTAGAGCCCCCCCATCGCTGGCGACAGAAGGAGTAGTGCCCCCATTGCTGGCGCCAGCATCAGGAGTACTGCCCCCCATCGCTGGCGCCAGCATCAGGAGTAGTGCCCCCCATTGCTGGCGACAGAAGGAGTAGTGCCCCCATTGCTGGCGCCAGCATCAGGAGTACTGCCCCCCATCGTTGGCGCCAGCATCAGGAGTAGTGCCCCCCATTGCTGGCGACAGAAGGAGTAGTGCCCCCATTGCTGGCGCCAGCATCAGGAGTACTGCCCCCCATCGCTGGCGCCAGCATCAGGAGTAGTTCCCCCCGATTGCTGGTGACAGAAGGAGTACTGCCCCCCCATCGCTGGCGCCAGCATCAGGAGTACTGCCCCCCCATCGCTGGCGCCAGCATCAGGAGTACTGCCCCCCCATCGCTGGCGCCAGCATCAGGAGTACTGCCCCCCCATCGCTGGCGCCAGCATCAGGAGTACTGCCCCCCCATCGCTGGCGCCAGCATCAGGAGTACTGCCCCCCCCATCGCTGGCGCCAGCATCAGGAGTACTGCCCCCCCATCGCTGGCGTCAGAAGGAGCAGTCACAACAATAGTTCTCCAGACTCGGCACTCACAGGACATGTTAATTCTCCTTGTTATTGGAAAATACAGATTACCCCCCAGTGCTTACATATTACTCTGTACAGCACTACAGAGGTCATTGCAATATAAAAATAATACAAACTTTGCACATGAGAGTCTCAGGTGATCCCAGCACCCCCTCCTCTCACCCGATCCCGGCGCCCCCACCTCTCACCCGATCCGGGCGCCCCCTCATCTCACCCGATCCCGGCGCCCCCTCATCTCACCCGATCCCGGCGCCCCCTCATCTCACCCGATCCCGACGCCCCCTCATCTCACCCGATCCCGGCACCCCCTCATCTCACCCGATCCCGGCACCCCCTCATCTCACCCGATCCCGGCACCCCCTCATCTCACCCGATCCCGGCACCCCCTCATCTCACCCGATCCCGGAACCCCCTCTTCTCACCCGATCCCGGCGCCCCCTCTTCTCACCCGATCCCGGCGCCCCCTCTTCTCACCCGATCCCGGCGCCCCCTCATCTCAACCGATCCCGGCGCCCCCTCCTCTCAACCGATCCCGGCGCCCCCTCCTCTCAACCGATCCCGGCGCCCCCTCCTCTCAACCGATCCCGGCGCCCCCTCCTCTCAACCGATCCCGGCGCCCCCTCCTCTCAACCGATCCCGGCGCCCCCTCCTCTCAACCGATCCCGGCGCCCCCTCCTCTCACCCGATCCCGGCGCCCCCTCATCTCACCCGATCCCGGCGCCCCCTCATCTCACCCGATCCCGGCGCCCCCTCATCTCACCCGATCCCGGCGCCCCCCTCATCTCAGCCGATCCCAGCGCCCCCCTCATCTCAGCCGATCCCAGCGCCCCCCCCATCTCAGCCGATCCCAGCGCCCCCCTCTTCTCAGCCGACCCCAGCGCCCCCCTCTTCTCAGCCGACCCCAGCGCCCCCCTCTTCTCAGCCGACCCCAGCGCCCCCCTCTTCTCAGCCGACCCCAGCGCCCCCCTCTTCTCAGCCGCCCCCCGCGCCCCCCTCTTCTCAGCCGACCCCAGCGCCCCCCTCTTCTCAGCCGACCCCAGCGCCCCCCTCTTCTCACCCGACCCCAGCGCCCCCCTCTTCTCAGCCGACCCCAGCGCCCCCCTCTTCTCAGCCGACCCCAGCGCCCCCCTCTTCTCAGCCGACCCCAGCGCCCCCCTCTTCTCAGCCGACCCCAGCGCCCCCCTCTTCTCAGCCGACCCCAGCGCCCCCCTCTTCTCAGCCGACCCCAGCGCCCCCCTCTTCTCAGCCGACCCCAGCGCCCCCCTCTTCTCAGCCGACCCCAGCGCCCCCCTCTTCTCAGCCGACCCCAGCGCCCCCCTCTTCTCAGCCGACCCCAGCGCCCCCCTCTTCTCAGCCGACCCCAGCGCCCCCCTCTTCTCAGCCGACCCCAGCGCCCCCCTCTTCTCAGCCGACCCCAGCGCCCCCCTCTTCTCAGCCGACCCCAGCGCCCCCCTCTTCTCAGCCGACCCCAGCGCCCCCCTCTTCTCACCCGACCCCAGCGCCCCCCTCTTCTCACCCGACCCCAGCGCCCCCCTCTTCTCACCCGACCCCAGCGCCCCCCTCTTCTCACCCGACCCCAGCGCCCCCCTCATCTCACCCGACCCCAGCGCCCCCCTCATCTCACCCGACCCCAGCGCCCCCTCATCTCAGCACCCCCTCATCTCACCCGATCCCAGCGCCCCCTCCTCACCCGATCCCAGCGCCCCCTCATCTCACCACCCCCTCATCTCATCCGGTCCCAGCGCCCCCTCATCTCACCCGATCCCATCGCCCCCTCATCTCAGCACCCCCTCATCTCACCCGATCCCAGCGTCCCCCTCATCTCACCCGATCCCAGCGCCCCTCATCTCAGCACCCCCTCATCTCACCCGATCCCAGCGCCCCCCTCATCTCACCCGATCCCAGCGTCCCCCTCATCTCACCCGATCCCAGCGTCCCCCTCATCTCACCCGATCCCAGCGTCCCCCTCATCTCACCCGATCCCAGCGTCCCCCTCATCTCACCCGATCCCAGCGTCCCCTCATCTCACCCGATCCCAGCGTCCCCTCATCTCACCCGATCCCCCCTCATCTCACCCGAGCCCATCGTCCCCTCATCTCACCCGAGCCCAGCGCCCCCCTCATCTCACCCGATCCCAGCGTCCCCCTCATCTCACCCGATCCCAGCGTCCCCTCATCTCACCCGATCCCAGCGCCCCCTCATCTCACCCGATCCCAGCGCCCCCTCATCTCACCCGATCCCAGCGCCCCCTCATCTCACCCGATCCCAGCGCCCCCTCATCTCACCCGATCCCAGCGCCCCCTCATCTCACCCGATCCCAGCGTCCCCTCAACTCACCCGATCCCAGCGTCCCCTCAACTCACCCGATCCCAGCGTCCCCTCAACTCACCCGATCCCAGCGTCCCCTCAGCTCACCCGATCCCAGCGTCCCCTCAGCTCACCCGATCCCAGCGTCCCCTCAACTCACCCGATCCCAGCGTCCCCTCAACTCACCCGATCCCAGCGTCCCCTCAACTCACCCGATCCCAGCGTCCCCTCAGCTCACCCGATCCCAGCGTCCCCTCAGCTCACCCGATCCCAGCGTCCCCTCAGCTCACCCGATCCCAGCGTCCCCTCAGCTCACCCGATCCCAGCGTCCCCTCATCTCACCCGATCCCAGCGTCCCCTCATCTCACCCGATCCCAGCGCCCCCTCATCTCACCCGATCCCAGCGCCCCCTCATCTCACCCGATCCCAGCGCCCCCTCATCTCACCCGATCCCAGCGCCCCCTCATCTCACCCGATCCCAGCGCCCCCTCATCTCACCCGATCCCAGCGCCCCCTCATCTCACCCGATCCCAGCGCCCCCTCATCTCACCCGATCCCAGCGCCCCCTCATCTCACCCGATCCCAGCGCCCCCTCATCTCACCCGATCCCAGCGCCCCCTCATCTCACCCGATCCCAGCGCCCCCTCATCTCACCCGATCCCAGCGTCCCCTCAACTCACCCGATCCCAGCGTCCCCTCAACTCACCCGATCCCAGCGTCCCCTCAGCTCACCCGATCCCAGCGTCCCCTCAACTCACCCGATCCCAGCGTCCCCTCAGCTCACCCGATCCCAGCGTCCCCTCAGCTCACCCGATCGCAGCGTCCCCTCAGCTCACCCGATCCCAGCGCCACCTCATCTCACCCGATCCCAGCGCCCCCTCAGCTCACCCGATCCCAGCGCCCCCCCATCTCAGCCGATCCCAGCGCCCCCTCACTCACCTTGTTTCTGGATTTACAGACAACATTTGGATTTATTGCTGTGATGCCATTAGACTCCCAGTCCTCCCCCAGCTCAGGCCAGGAATATGTGAACACAAACATGCAGATCAATCCCATGCCATGAACGCTCCTGAGCAGTCCTGTGATGGATCACATGACAACACAGGACTATGGTTTCAGTTTCAGTAACACAGAGACAAGCCATAAAGCACAGAAAAACACAGACATGGAGCTTACAATACCTTACCCAGTGCCACAAGTTGTCCAGCTCCCACTCGGGTCACCTGCTGCTTCCTGTTTCTCTAATTTCTTTCCCTTCCCCCCTAAGCTACTGGGCAGCCCACTGGGTCAGTGTATGTTTGCCAGCACTCCCCACTTCCGGGTCCCAAGTCTAGTGGAGGGGAGTGAAGCCACAAGGCATTACTTCCGCCTCTCAGTTACCAGAGAGCAAGAGGAGGAGACAGAGAGGCGCTGATAAATACCACAGAGATGACTGTGAGGATCAGGTAGCAATGAATTGGAGGACTGGAGGTTGATTTGTATCCTGCAACTGTTAGGCTGGCCATACAATAAACATTTTTATTGTACAATTTTCCTTCATGCTTCCCTCTGCTGTGCAGCTTTATGGAGATGCTGATGTAAAGGGGTTGTAAAGGAACCTCATCCTTCACTTACCTCATCCTTCCATTTTGCTTTTAAATGTCCTTATTTCTTCTGAGAAATCCTCACTTCCTGTTCTTCTGTCTGTAACTACACCCCGTAATGCAAAGCTGGTGTGAAGAAAGCCTCTTGAGGGGGGAGGGGGCGAGCAGGCAAGTCAGGACGCTATCTACTTTGCAGATAGAGAAAGGAGCTATGTGTTAGTGGGCGTCCTGACACTCCTGCTCGCCCTCTCCCACCAGGAAGAAAGCCTTGCATTACTGTGTTTAGTTACAGACAGAAGAACAGGAAGTGAGATATTGAATTTTGGGTTTTCGCTAGCTGTAATGCCGCGTACACACGATAGTTTTTCAGGTTCTAAAAAATTAAGTTTTTAATGGTCCAGAAAAAACAACGTTTTTTTCAACCCGATCATTAAAACGTCCTTGCCTCCACACGATCGTGAAAAAAAAATGCTCTAGCAAAGCGCGGTGACGTACAACACAAACAACGGCAGTATAAAGGGGAAGTTCCATTCGGATGGCGCCACCCTTGGGGCTGCTTTTGCTGATTTCGTGTTAGTAAAAGACGATTCGCGCTTTTCTGTCTGTTACAGCGTGATGAATGTGCTTACTCCATTACAAACGCTAGTTTTACCAGAACGAGAGCTCCCGTCTCATAACTTGCTTCTGAGCATGCGCTGGTTTTTCACGTCGTTAAAGCCCACACACAACCATTTTTTACAACCTTAAAAACGACAACGTTAAAAACGTCATAAAAAAATAGAGCATGTTCGAAATTTTTAATGCCCATTTTTTAGATCGTGAAAAATGCTCTGGAGCCCACACACCATCGTTTTTAATGACATTAAAAAAAAAATCATTTTTTAGAACCCGAAAAACGGTCGTGTGTACGCGGCATAAGACATAATCCTCAAAATGTAACCACTTCCTGATGGCCGTATATGGTTCTAAATCTTTGGGAGGCCGTCTTTTTACGGCCTCCGCTCCTCCAGGCCACTGGGGGGCACGCGAGCGCCGCATCACTGAGATGCCAATGCGCGTGCCTGGTGGCCGCAATATCCGCAATATATAGGGTACACATTTAACCCCTCCCTCACCCCCTAGTGTTAACCCCTTCAATGCCAGTCACATTTATACAGTAATTAGTGCATATTTATAGCACTGATCGCAGTATAAATGTGAATGGTGCCAAAAATGTGTCCGCCATAATGTCACAGTTCCAATAAAAATTGCAGATCGCCGCCATTACTAGTAAAAAAAAAATAATAAAAAATAATAATTCTGTCCCCTATTTTGTAGGCGCTATAACTTTTGCGCAAACCAATCGCTTATTGCGATTTATTTTTATATTTTTTTACCAAAAATATGTAGAAGAATACGTATCGGCCTAGACTGAGATTTTTTTTTTTAATTGGGCTATTTATTATAGCAACAAGTAAAACATATTACTTTTTTTTTCAAAATTGTCGCTTTTTTTTTGTTTATAGCGCAAAAAATAAAAACCGCAGAGGTGATCAAATACCACCAAAATAAAGCTCTATTTGTGGGGAAAAAAGGACGTAAATTTTGTTTGGGAGCCACGTCGTACAAACGCGCAATTGTCAGTTAAAACGACGCAGTGCCGGAAGCTGAAATTTCACCTGGGCAGGAGGGGGGTATATGTGCCCAGTAAGCAAGTGGTTAAAGAAAGAAATACCTGAAATATATCACTCTGTGTGTAACGCATCTATATCAAATACGAGTTTTACTTTTAGAATTGAATTACTGAAATAAATAAACATTTTGATGATATTTTAATTTGATGAGATTCACCTGTAGATCAGAGGATCTCCAAACTTTTCGGTACAAGGGCCAATTAATATATTTTAAACGTTTTTATGATTTAACCACTTCCATACAGGGCACTTATACACCTTCCCGCCCAGACCAATTTTTAGCTTTCAGCGCTGTTGCACTTTGAATGACAATTGCGCGGTCGTGCTACACTGTACCCAAACTAAATTTGTATCATTTTGTTTCCACAAATAGAGCTTTCTTTTGGTGGTATTTGATCACCTCTGGGATATTTATTTTCTGCAAAAAAAATTAAAAAATGACCGAAAATTTAGAAAAAAAAGTTTGTTTTTGTTTCTGTTATAAAACATTGTAAATAAGTAAGTTTTCTCCTTCACTGATGGGCACTGATGGTACTGCACTGACGGGCACTGATAAGGCGGCACTGATGGGCACCGATGAGGTGGCACTGATGTGGTGGCATTGATGGGCATTAATATGCGGCACGGATGGGCACTGATAGGCGGCAAGGATAGGCGGCATAGATGGGCTTGGATAGGCGGCATGGATGGGCACGGATAGGTGGCACAGATGGGCACAGATAGGCGGCACGGCTGGGCACGGATAGGCGGCACGGATGGGCACTGATAGGCGGCATGGATGGGCACTAATAGGCGGCATGGATGGGCACTGATAGGTGGCACGGATGGGCATAGATGGGCACTATTGTATGTGTGGTACTAGTGGATGCCAATCAGTGCCAAACAATGCCTGCTAATCAGTGATGCCCATTGTGGGTACTGATTGGCATCCATTGCAGCACTGATTGGCATCCATTTTGTGTGTCCTCCTCATCCCTGGTGGTCTAGGGTGGCATCCTTTTTTTTTTCACTGGTGGTCTATATGCCCATCCCTGGTGGTCCAATGGGCATCCCTGGTGGTCCAGTGGGCATCCTCGGGGGGGGGGGGGGGGGCTGTGCTTAGGGTTGCCACCTCATCCCTTTAAAACAGAACACATATGAATTACACAGGTTCTGAGGCTAATTTAATGCAGATAAGGCACCAAATGAGTTTAATTACCACCTTAATTAGCCACAGAACCTGTGTAATTCAGATGTGTTCTGTTTTAAAGGGATGAGGTGGCAACCCTAGCTGTGCTGATGATCGATCAGCACAAACCCCCCCCCCCTGTCACAGGAGCAGCCGATCGGCTCTCCTCTACTCGCGTCTGACAGACGCGAGTGAGGAAAATCCGATTACCGGCTTTTCCTATTTACATTGTGATCAGCCGTGATTGGACACGGCTGATCACGTGGTAAAGAGTCTCC
This sequence comes from Rana temporaria, assembly GCF_905171775.1. Classification (NCBI taxonomy): domain Eukaryota; kingdom Metazoa; phylum Chordata; class Amphibia; order Anura; family Ranidae; genus Rana; species Rana temporaria. Next base: position 200,110,919 of record NC_053494.1, on the reverse strand, counting down.
GTGAGAGACTCTTTACCTTGATCGGTGTTGCGGGGTGTCAGACTGACACCCTGCAACAATGATCGCCGCAATGCGCGCCCCTGGGGACATCATATGACGTCCAGTCAGGATTCTACAACCACTTTGCCAACGTCAATATGTCATTGGCGGGCGGCAAGTGGTTAAAAAAAATCTTTTTACAAATGAATTATTCAAATTTAAATGAATAGGTTTAACTTTGAGGTTTTATTTTTTTTCAACTAATAAGAATGGTCGGCTTATTGTGAGGGTCTCTACAAAAAAACATTCTTATTTAGGACTTTACTGATACCAAAGATAGACGGCTGACTTTCTCTGGAACCAGTAAAGTCCTAAATAAGATTTTTTTTTTGTAAGCAGCGTGATATTCTTTTGAAAAAAAAAGGGGAAACAAGGCAAAGAAATTCCAAATAAACTTGAGCCCATGACAACACCCTTATATCAAAGTCTCCCTTACATCAGTGTCCCCTTCACATCAGAGACCCTATTTTCATCAAAGTCCCCATCTTACATCATCAGTGGGTTGGATAAAATCCTGCAGTGGGCTGGTTTTGAGACCCCTGTCTTTGATTTTTAGAGAAAAAGGATATTGTTTAGTGTCACTTTAATCAGCAAAGCCAGAAAAACTGTAATGTATTGTAGACATGTGCGCAACAAAAATTTTCGTATTATTTTGTTCCGTTTCGTAGATTCGTAAAGATTCGAAATTTCGTAAGACTCAAGTTTTCCTATTCGGACCCGTTCGTATTTCGTAAGACGCAAGTATTCCTATTCGGACCTGTTCGTATTTTCGTAACAGTTTTATCTTCGATTATACTGAATGATTCGTAATTCTGTCTAATTTATTTTCGTTGATTCGAAATTCGTAATTTTGTTAGATAATAATTTTCGTTTAACGGATTCGTAATTTTGCACTTTCGTAAATACATAGCAACACACGGCTAATCCATATTAAGATATACTTTCTCTTAAGCCCCGTACACACGGTCGGACTTTTTGCCAACAAACGTCAAAATGAGCGTTTTCCAAAAAATCCGACCGCGTGTACGCTCTATCGGACAAACTTTTTCGGTTTCAAATGTCTGGCCAACTCCCTTCAGACAAAAATCCACGGAGAAGTCCGATCGTGTGTACGAGGCTTTACACTGTACAATAAGCTAAGATATTAAGTAAGATACATCACTCACTAACTACACTGCCCAGTGCCCATTCGAAAGAACGATACAAGTACACAAATTTACGAACAGACAAAGAAACGGATTTACAAAACACACAAATGAAAATACGAACATACGAATGAAAATACGAACAGACAAAGGATTTAAAATACGGAATGCAAATCGTTCGTTATAGATGTAATTTTTGTTCTTTTGCTTTTTCGGTGTTTCGTATTTTAGTAAGATTGTCCAATCATATGTTCGTATTTTCGCTTGTTCGTTATTTTGCTTATTCGTAATTCCGCAATTTTCGTATTTTGGTTCATTCAGCTTTTCGGATGTTCGAATTGATCCGAATGTACGAATACTAACAAATTTGTACGAAAATCCATTCGTTACGAACGGGAACACACATGTCTAATGTATTTAACCTGTACTTGCTTATTTCTGCACATTCATTGTGAATCTTCCAAATCCAGTATGTACATTTATAGTTAAATGAATACTAAATGTATCATTTCACTGCCTTGCTTTTGTCCAGAAATTAGAAGGGGGTGAAACAAATTTTCCTCACTTTAAAAATATTTATACCACGTTTTCTAGAAGTCTAACGCACTAATGCACCCGCTGTACGAATCATTCTCGGCAATGCCTAATTTGCATTTTCTGTATAGGTTTTCCATGATGCTCACATTAGCTGTATGCGAGTAGATCTGAAGAACTAACTTGGACATCCCGAAACCCCATATTCATTTATCATTGCTGTTCTGTGACATTGAATGAAGTTCAGGAATAGCTAGAGGCCCCACAGAACGATCAATCCCTAACCAATCAATAATTACACCAGGGGATAATATTGATCTGTTGTAGTTCAGCTACAGTTACATCAGTGCCAAAAATATTATGTATCTGAAACAAGATAAATTGGTGTCTTCTTTTTATTATTAGTAAAGATACAGTTAACTCAAACACTATAGCTAATAATGTAGCCTGGGTTGGTCTCCTCCATCTTGCGTTCAATGGCTTGGACAAAAGGATAGGTAATCTTCTCACATGTCACTCGACAGCCTAAAAAAAGAGCCCGTGCCATTGACTTTCACCACTCACCCCCGACGTGGTTGAGGTACGTCATGGAAATCCATCTACCTTTCCTCGGGGCATGGAGAACTCAATAGGACAGACGGGTACTGACACACAGATAAGATACAGACAGCAAACTGAGAGGTTGGAGACGGACAGGAAATTCAGAGCATTAAGCTAATTTAGGACAAGAGAGTAGGCCAAATGATGGATTTAATAAGCTGAAGAAGGTAGAGTAGATAGGCCAGGTATGACCATCTCCTAGCTTTTGTTAGTTGAACTTCAAGCAATCATTCCAGTTCAACTAGGGAGAAACAGAGAGGGAATTGGGTAAATTTTGAGATCAGTTAATCTGAGGTTTTCTTTTACTACTGACTGCAAGCAATATGTCTTCATCCATCATTTGGCTTCAGGTCAGGTGAAGAGGTCCACCTGTGATATGTGGAAATTTTTGGAGCGGTCCAAATTTAGCTTTGGCATCTCGACTTTGGGTTTGAGTAGTTGACCCTTTAACGAGCTTTAACAGAACCTATAGATTGCAAAAATAGACAGATAAGAAAGAATTGTATTTCAGGAGAAGGGTATAGTTAAGGTAAGATGAGAACCATACAAGAAGGTGATGAGAGTGAAGGGAAGGAGGAACTGACCAGAAAAGAAAGCTCTAACCGGAATATGAGAGATTCGGTGGGTCACGAAGACTTTGAAGAGTTTGTTTTGAACTTTGAAGATTACGACCTTTGGGAATCTATCAAGAACCATCTTACCCTTCCTGATGGAGACAGTGTTGGTAAGTAAAAGAGACTATTTTGTTATGCTGAAATAATGCTGAATTTTAACAACAAATCTTTTTTAATGTATACTCATCATTGCAGAAGTATGTGGGCTGAATGAAAACTTATATAGCGCAGCACATGCGAACTTAATCGCCTCTGGGCGCTTGTTGTTCCTGTCTCCTTTGGTATCAAAAGAGAGGAGTCTTGATCTTTCTCCTGAACGTCAAGTGGTTCTCCTCCAACCGAATGCTGGTTGGTAAAGCGTTCCATAGTCTAGGCCCTTGGACCGCGAATCTCCTTTCTTCTTTGGACTTGTATCTGGAGGAAATTTTGATTGGTGGATCGCAGAACGCGATTGGGATTATGAGCTTTTATTTTTTCGCATAGATAATGGGGAGCATTCCCATAGATACATCTATGCGTTAGACAGAGTGCTTTAAAAGTGATTCTGTCTTTTACTGGTAACCAGTGAAGGGTTCTCAGTGAAGGTGAGATTGATTCCCAAGGTTTTTTCCCAGTCACAAGTCTAGCGGCCGTATTTTGAACGACTTGTAGACGAGCGATTTGGTACTTGGGGAGTCCGAGGTAAAGGGCATTTGCATAGTCCAATCTTGAGTTTACAATAGCTCCCACCACGACCGCTATGTCTTCCCTGGGAATAAAAGGAGTAAGTCTGCGTAGTAGGCGCAGCAGATGGTGAGATCCGCTGACTACTGACCCTATTTGTGCGTCCAATGTCATGTGAGAGTCAAAGATGACCCGAGACTTTTGACTTTGGCGCTAGGGGTGATGATTTTGCCCAGAATGGGCGGGGGGGGGTCCAAGTTGTTGTAGGTTGATTCATACGCTTGGCGTGAAACAGGAGAAGTTGGAGGAAAACCACATGACTTTCAGAAGACAGATCAAAACTCTGCTCTTTTGATGTCATGAGACACGAACAACTAGCGCCCAGAAGCGATTCAGTTCGCATGCGCCGCGCTTTATAAGTTTTTCATTCATTCATTCATTCATTCATTTTCTCTCCGTTGAGTTTAAGATAACTCTTTGTCATCCAGTCCTCTATCAAAGAGAGGCATGTCTCTAGATTGAGGTGATGATCCTTTTTATTGCAAATTTTATTGCAAATGCGGAAATATAGTTGCGTGTCGTCTGCATATGAGTGGTAGAGCAGTTTTTGACTGCTAATAATCTCAAAAAGAGGGCGAAGATAGATGTTGAATAACACCGGCGACAGGGGGATCCTTGAGGGACTCCGCACGATAATGTGCGTTTCTCAGAAGTGAAAGGTCCTAACTTCCCTATTTGCGATTGGTTTTCCAAAAAAGAGGAGAACCAAGATAAATCGCCTTTGCTTCAGAGAAAAGTCGGTATTGCTTAGCTCCATACCTGTTCCTTGTCAATAACTACTTATTTACTCATGATAGGTGTATTTTAAAGGTGACATATCAGGATAGGAAATAGCCAATTGACAACTTATTTTTGAAGAAAAGCTTTAATCCCTATGTTTTCTATACTACTTTATAAGCCACTAGCATGGGATAGATCATGTGGTGTGAGTTCATAGGGTGCATATTTGTTCTAGGTGACTAAATCACTGAGTAGCAAAACAAAATAAAGAATTACAGCTCCAGAGTTTGAACCTTGAAACAACTGATTGAGCAGATTATGAATCCCACTATATTTACATGTTTAGGAATAGGTTTATTTTTAAGGGTTCCCACTTTCTTCCTGAAGGTGGAAAGCCTCTTTTACAGTACCAAACTTGCTTTTGATTTAGCAGGTCCTCCAAAATGACCCACTCTGAAATGTAGAGAATACTCCTGGTGTTCGCCTTACCATAGGTAAAATTGCCCCAGCGTCTATAGAATGAAAAAAATGCCCCAGTGTGAAACGCGTCTACGTGACCTCGTGTTGGTGTCTTTGGTGTTATCACTTTGAACAATAAAAAGCAATCAGAATTCCTGAATGTGGAGCCATTTATTTTCTTACAAGTTTGCCACGGAGGCGGGTCGGGGCTGGCACTCTACGAGACATTCCACCTCAGGTTATCATCATACACCTGGAGCAGCAGTTCTTTTTCTTTACAAAATGCTCCAAGGTGGAGGAAAAAAAATGCCCCAGCACTGGTGACCAGTAGATGTTTAGTACAAGGTGAAATGTACCAGCATTGGAGGGCAATAGGATTTTTGTAGGAGGAAATATGCCTCAATTTTGGTAGTCAGTAGGAGGAAAAACACCACAGTATCAGTGTTAAACAGGAGAAAAAAATACCCCAGTGTCAGTTGTCAATGAGAGAACAAATGCCTCAGCATTGGGGGTCAGACTCAGTAGGAGGAAAAATGCCCTGTGTTGGTTCTTCAAATGTAGGAAACCCTGGATAGTTTTGATGGGCATCTGCTGATTACAGGCACCTTGGCCTAGGGGATTTACTTTTATGGTAGGACATATTTTGGACCTGAAAGACTGCGGGACACTTGAGGGGCATAAGCAACGACATGCAAGCCAGATTTCTGCCCAGATGTTTTGGGGAGAATGCATAAAATTGTGATCTTTCAGCAGACAAAGACCTGGGTGAGGAGATACTCTTCTCATCCCAGTGCAACAATTCTATACGTTTAGCAGCAAGTTATTAGCCTTCAAAATACATGCCTATTAAGCATAAAACAGTGCAGGCTGTTCTATTGAACCCTAGAGTTCCTCCAGAGGTTATCGGGGATCCTTAAGCAATAAACAATGGCAGAGTGATCTCCCACCTACAATAACTACCAATATAAGGGGGCAATTTCCCACTGACATCCAATGTAAGAGGTCACTTCTGCACTGATCGTTCTAGGCATCCTTGAGAGCTCAAAATGGTTTAAAAAAATCCTTCAGGGTAAAAAGGTTGAAGATGCTGGGTTAGAGGGTGTAGCCTCTTGCCCCTCCATTATTGTGCTGCCTTTTTTATCCTCTATTCCACAGGCTACTACAGAACATTGCTGGTGGTGTTGTTTGCTTCAAGCCATACTTATTGGTCACTCTTGTTATCTGGACCAAATTTCGATTCACTTGAAAGCGCAGTCATCATTGAATACAAAATGGCTTCCTCACTGCTCTGATGTCATTTACTTTTAGAATATTGACTCTGCCCATAAAATGGCTGCTCTTAAAGGGACACTAAAGGCGAGATTTTTTTGGTTTAAAAATAACAAACATGTTATACTTACCTCCGCTGTGCAGTTCGTTTTGCACAGAGTGACTTGGATCCGTGTCTTTTGGGGTCACTCGGCAGCTGTCTCTGCTCCTCCTCGCAAAAGCTTTCCACGCTCATGCAAACTCCCTCGCATGGTGGAAAGCTTTTGCGAGCGCGCTCCCGTGATACAGCGGCGGCCATAGCCGCTGACTGTATCACTCGGCCCCGCCCCCGGCGCGCCGCGTCATCCGCTGTGATTGACAGCAGCGCCAGCCAATGGCTGCGCTGCTATCAATCCGCCCAGCCTAGCCAATCAACGGCCAGGCTAGGAACCGAACAGGAGGACGAGAACGCGCACTGGACTTTCGAGGGGTAACATAAGTAGTTCGGGGGGCCGGTGCTGTCAGATGTTTTTTTACCTTAATGCATAGGATGCATTAAGGTAAACAAAACTTTTACCTTTACAACCCCTTTAAAACAGGTTGCAAGTATGGATGCAGATAAAATATTTCTTAGGAAGGTATATAGCACAGTTTTACAAACCATAAACAGCTTCCTGTATTCTTTCCGGGTTTTTTTTTTATAAAAATGGTTAACTTATGGTTAACTTAAAAAAAAATCTATACAAATAATAAATGATCGGACATTCCGACAACAAAACCATGGAATGTTGGCTCAAACTTGTGTTGCACACACACACGGTCACACAAATGTTGTCGTAAATTCCAAACGTCAAGAACGCGGTGATGTACAATACTATGACGAGACGAGAAAAATAAAGTTCAATGATTCTGATCATGCGTTGAATTGATTCCGAGCATGCATAGGATTTTTGTGCGTCGGAATTGGCTACAGATGATCGCAATTTCCGACAAGAACTTTTGTTGTCGGCAAAATTGAGAACCAGCTCTCAAACATTTGTTGTTGGAAATTCCGACAGCAAATTTCTGATGGAGCGTACACACGGTCAGATTTTCCGACAACAAGCTCACATCGAGCATTTGTTGTTGGAAATTCCAACCGTGTGTACGTGGCATTAGAGTAGGCATAGCCAAAGTATGACCATCTCCTAATGTTTGTTCCAATAGCCAAAAATAAGCTGTAGGTATGTACTTTGTTTTGCATTTATCTATAGTTCGCAAACTTGTTTATTTTAAAGGATGAGTGCATTGTGAGCCCACAGCATCCGCCCAGATATTGCATTGTTTTAATTCTTTCACACTGATGGACGGTGACCTGATGTGCTTGCTGTGGATTATGGCACCCCATCTCTCTTTGCTCTGCTTGGTTAGATAAACCTGGTAGGCTTTATACTGATCTTTATGGGTTATTTATAACTATACTTATTTTGATTGTCTACTTTGTGTAGTTATGAACCTGGAGGAACCTCCGGCACTGCGCAGACAGCTGGTGACGAAGTGTCGGGGGAGCAGGAAAGATGCCACTGTAGTCTCCCCACAGATGAACTGGACTAAGAAAAAACACGAACGGAAAGGACCCCATGAGGTGATATTCATATCTCCCAACTGTCCCTGATTCCGACGGACTGTCCCTGATCTGGAACAATGTCCCTCTGTCCCTCTTTCCTCCTCATTTGTCCCTCATTTTGGTCTGATCTATATAGTTGTATATAAAATGCACTTTTTATCTTTCAAAAAATGTTTCCCGGTGCTAAACCTTTCATCCAATTTCTAAATTGCTGCATCTGTAAAAGCCAGTATAAAGGAATAATAGTTGTAAAGCAGCACTTGTAGGATTTACCGTATTTATTGGGGTATAGCGCGCACCCCTAAAGTTGCAGCAGATTCCTGTGGAAAAAAGTTTTTTTGTACTTACAGTTTTGGTGTCTTTTGCCGCGTCCATCGGCGGCCTCGTCGGGTCCGGCGTCCGTCTGCGGCTTCGGGTGTCCTCTTCGTCGGGTCCGGCGTCCTTCTGCGGCGTCCTCCCCGCTCGTTTCCCACGCCGAGTTTGAATACTGCGCCGACATATAAAGAGCGCAGTACACTCGTGTATTGTCGGGCAGGCTTGGCAACTCTCGCGCTGACGTCCTGTACGTCCAGGACATGAGCGCGGAAAGAGCCGAGACTGCCCGACTATACCCGAGTGTACTGCGCTCGGTATATGTCGGCGCAGTATTCAAACTCGGCGCGGGAAAGCGGGTATCGGCGTATACCGCGCACCCACGATTTTGCCCTGATTTTCAGGGCAAAAAAGTGCGCGGTATACGCCGATAAATACGGTAGTTTTTTTTTTTTTTTAGTTTTTTGGTAGGGGGTGTGACCTATGCCATGGGGCATTATTACAATTTTAATAAGTTGGAAGCAGACTAGCCTAGTAGAACCATGTGCCTTCCTATTGTGCATGAAAACACCAGACCAAAATACATACGGTACACATAAGAAGTCTTCATTTGTCTCTTTGCAGGCATAAGATGCCATACAATGTACCAACCTTATGCCCCCAGTTGATCCAGATGAATCATGTACATGTACCAAAAAATGCAGGGTATCCCCCATGTTGAGGACATGTGACCTGGTACACATAAAAAAAAAAGAGAGAGGCATGAACTTGCCCCCCTCCCCCTTTCCTGGCCTGCCAGGTATGTATGCTCAGATACATGTCTGGTATGGATTTTTGGGGGGACTTCACACTTTTTGGATTTTTGCATGGGGTTCCCTCTTATACAATTTAGGGGGACAACTCACACTTTTTTTAAGCATTTGGTCCTCTTTAAAGATCATACCAGACCTGAAAGGCCTGATATAAATTATGGGGACCCCCATGACAATTTTTTTGCTGGTGATGTCCCTGGTTGTTAAGGGCTCGATGGTGCCGACCCCACTGGTGTCCTTAACAACCATTGAAAGCAGGAAGCCGTCGTGTATAACAGCGGTGGTAATACTGCTATTATACATGGCGTTTGGCTCCGGTGGAACGGGTAAATGTTTGGTCTGGACATGTGTTTGGACTGAACCTTAAACTCATCCCAATTCACGAGAGGTAAACTATGGAAGACTTTGCATGACTAGCTGTTAAAACATGTTAAAGCGGAGGTTCACCCTAAAACTTTTTTTTTTATGTACCATCCCATCCAGCATACTTGCGTTAGCTATAGTATGTTTTTTTTTTTCGCCGCTGTATTTACTGCTTAATCGCTCAGTTTTGTTTCAGACTCCGGCGGGGAAATAGGCGTTCATATGAAGAGGAGAACATGATTGACGTCTGGCTATGGCGCGTCACGCGTTCCGAAAATAGCCGAAATAGGACTCGGATATATACGGCGCCTGCGCAGTCAGCTCCTAGTCTGTGCGCAGGCGCCGTATAGCGCCGTGAAGAGCCGAGTCCTACTCCCGCTATTTTCGGAACGCGTGACGCGCCATAGCCGGACGTCAATCATGTTCCCCTCTTCATAGGAACGCCTACTCCCCGCGGGAGTCTGAAACGAAACTGCACGATTAAACGGTAAATACAGCGCAAAAAAAAATAAAAAAACATACTATAGCTGACGCAAGTAAGCTGGATGGGATGGTACATAGATGTTTTTTAGGGTGAACCTCCGCTTTAAGGATGATCCTATCCTGTGGAAGACTTCTGCCACCTCTGCTCACAACTGGTTCACTTTTTTTGTTTTTAGGTGTTTGTGGAGCTGAATGAGTTGGTCACTGATGGGGTGCAGGAGATGCAGTGGAAGGAGACGGCTCGCTGGATAAAATTTGAGGAGGATGTTGAACAAGAGACCTCCCGATGGGGCAAACCTCATGTGGCTTCCCTATCCTTCCGTAGCTTGCTGGAACTCAGGAAGACCATTGCACATGGTGGGTTTTAAAGATCAACCCAGATAGAAAGCAATTGAGCTGCAAGTTTTAAAATGACTTGCTAAGCTATTGCTAGACTTGCCAGGCATCATAAGTTTGTTGCACAATTGCAGCAAGTTAATTGTGCAACAAACTGTCTCAGGTTAAAGTGTTTCGGCTGTAGCAGCCTTCATCATAGATCTGAGGAAGGCTACTATAGCCGAAACATGTCAGCCTGATACAGTTTTTAAAGTAGCCAATAAATATTTGCATTTCTATGGATGACACTGAGTGGCCAGCTTAAAGTGACACTAAAGCTTACATTTTTTTAAAAATAACAAACATGTCATACTTACCTCCACTGTGCAGTTCGTTTTTCACAGAGTGGCCCCGATCGTCCTGTTCTGGGGTCCCATGGCAGCTCTCACGGCTCCTCCCCGCAAGAGCTAACCCCCTCTGGGAATCTCTCTCCTGAGGGGGTTACCTTGCTGGCTATAGCCAATGATTGTATGACTTGGCCCCGCCCCTGGTGGCCGCGTCATTGGATTTGATTGACAGCAGCGGGAGCCAATGGCTGCACTGCTATCAATCTATCCAATGAAGAGCCGATCAGGCATGGGGAGAACGACGCGGGATCGCGCCCTCGGAAATTCGGGGCTCAGATAAGTAAAGCGGGTGCTCTGGGGTGACTGCAAGGTGTTTTTTCACCTTAAAGAATATGATGCATTAAGGTGAAAAAAACACTTTAAAGGGTCAATAAAGGAAAAAAAAAATTTCTTTAAAATAACAAACATGTTATACTTACCTCCACTGTGCAGTTCGTGGAGTGGCCCCAATTCACGTCTTCTGGGGTCCCTCCACGGCTGTCCCTGGTCTTCCCCGCAAGAACTCATCACATTCATGCGAGAGTGCTCGCATGGTGATGAGTCCTTGCGGGCGCGCTCCCATGATACAGCGAGCAGCCATAGCCGCTCGCTGTATCACTCGGCCCCGCCACTTGGCACGCCGCATCACTGGATGTGATTGACAGCAGCGCCAGCCAATGGTTGCACTGCTCTCAATCTATCCGCTTTAGCCAATCAGCGGCCAGGCTGAGCGGCGAAGAGGATCTCGGGACCGAGCGCAGGACTTTCGAGGGGTCAGGTAAGTAAAATGGGGGCTCGGGGGGGGGGGGGGGGCGGCATCATCAGATGTTTTTTCACAGATTTTCATAGATTGCATTAAGGTGAATTTTTTTTTTCCTTTACAACTCCTTTAAGTTTACTACAAGTTTGCTATGTGAGTGCAGAGACACTCTAGCCAGATCAAAATATGTAAACTCAATTTCAACTTAAGATGTAAACCCTGAACAAGAAAAAATCCTGAAAAGGGAAATGAAAGCAACCACCTCATCTAAGGACGGGTATTTTCTACCTCAATCTACAGCGTATATGTGGTCAAAACTTCCTTCCCTTTTCCACTGAAGAGTTGCAGGCGTAGCATGTCAATGACACAAGGTCATTGACTGATAGATGTCTGTAGTGCAGAGTATATAGTGCATAGAAAGGGCAAGGGGAGCAGCTGGGCCTACATCATATATATATATATATATATATATATACAGTTATTTACTTTCTAAGTTTACACAAATGCATATCTGACAGAAGAACAGCAGAAAAGCTCCACCTTTTATCATTCAAAATAATTTTATCATTAAAATCCATCTTTAAGCTTCAGTCCGAGACTTTGCCTAGGCTGATTGGAAAAATAAAAAGAAACCCTCTAGGTCAGACTTTGGAGGCAGATTGGAACAACAATATGCTTTTCATAAAAAGATACATTTTATGAAACATCGATATATATACAATATAAAATAGTTGTAAATGCGTGAACCCCTATGTGTCAACGCGTTTCGCTGGATCGCTTCTTCAGGACACACATGGAGGGTATAGGAACAAATTTCACTCATCCGGACATATGCCACCGCCTGCACAGGACCTTCCCTGGATGGGCGCCGTAGCACCGAGATAACCAGAACCAGGGTCCAAATTTTAAATATATAACAAAAATAGTTGAACCTCTAGGGGCAAAGGAGAACTGGTATAGTACACTTGTCATCAGAGGGGAATCATGTATTGGTTGCACTGACATCAATAGTCACATCCACTCCAGACCGTGATTACAGCCTATTTAAAGCATAGCAAGGAACTCATCCATTTCACGGCTCCAACTGCATAAACCCACAGGGTTCCCGTCAGAGCCCCCTTAGATCAGAGTCCCTATAAAATGTCTCCCCTTACTTTGGAGTCCCCCTTTATATCAGGGTCCTCATTAGATCCCCCTTATATCAGAGTCTCTATCAAAGTGCCCCCTTACTTTGGAGTCCCCCTTTATATCAGGGTCTCCATCAGAGCCCCCTTAGATCAGAGTCCCTATAAAATGTCCCTCCTTACTTTGGAGTCCCCCTTTATATCAGGGTCCTCATTACAGCCCCCTTATATCAGAGTCTCTATCAAAGCGCCCCCTTACTTTGGATTCCCCCTTTATATCAGGGTCCCCATCAGAGCTCCCTTATATCAGTGACCCCATTAATGTTTCCCTTACATCAAAGTCCCTTACAGACAGGCACCTGTATCATGTACCTGTATATCTCCCCCTGAGAATGTTAGTGGATGTGACTATTGATGTCAGTGCAGCCAATACGTGATTCATCTCTGATGACAAGTGTACTATACCAGTTCTCATTTGCCCCTAGAGGCAAAACTATTTTTATTATATATTTAAAATTTGGACCCTGGTTCTGGTTATCTCAGTCCCATGTGGCCCATCCAAGGAAGGTCCTGTGCAGGCAGTGGCATCCGGATCAGTAAGATTTGTTCCTATACCCCCACATGTGTGTCCTGAAGAAGCGATTAAGTGAAACATGTTGACGCATAGGGGTTCACACATGTTCTGATGTCATAGCCAGCCACTGCAGCTCCCGGTCAAGCCAGAATGACAGCACAGCACCCCCTACTGGACACTAATAAGAACAGACACTACACTTCATCCTAACCAAAAGGCTGAGAAGCGATAATCTGCTGCAAGCAAGTGGAGCATTTCCTCGCTCACCTCTTCTCCAATGATCACAATGCATTATTGTAACTTTGTAGCAAGTCACCCTAGTGTAAGGTGACCAGATTTTTAAAATGAAATCCGGGGACATATTTTTTCTTTACTAGTAATGGCAACAATCAGCGTCTCTCTACCCGTTGCCGCTCCCGCCTCACAGCCTCTCAAGTCTTACTCTCTGGGCCCCGGTTACTACTGGATGGGAAGCGGAGGAAGATCACTCCACCAGGGAAGGCAGGGAGATAGGCGGGTGGCTGGCCAGGATTTGAGCCAAGGCAGAAGAACATGCAAGCGAAGCTAAATGGGCATGCGCCCGAAACTGAAGAAATATTCCCTCCGCTCCGACCAGCACATGATCATCAGAAAGGGGCACAGATAATGGGAAAAATACAACCCCCCTATGCTAGTAGGCATGGCGGAGCGGGGGTGTGTAATTCAATTTTTTTTTTTAATTCTGCACTGATTGTCTTTGAAATTGCCCCTGCCCCCTATTAAATCCCATCTGGGGACAGACTTGGTCCAGGGACAGTGTCCACAATCAGGGAACAGTCCCCTGAAACTGGGGATGTCTGGTCACCCTACCCTAGTGAGAGACTGCAGTTGGGGCTGATCTGTGTCAGATATTTGCAAACAAAGCCAGGACCTCCATGGGCATCAGCTTTTACATGCATACAGTATATTATGTCTGAGCCAATAATAGAGCTGGGGAAAAAATCGATTTGAATCCTGAATCGAGTTGCAAGGTCAAATCGATTCAGGTTTTAAAGCAATTAATTTTTTTAGATATTTTTTTTTCCACCAGGACCGGTGCCGACACCGCGCCAGTCCTGAGGGGCTGCAGTCAGGAGTTTTTAGGCGAGGCCGTGGCTTTGGCCTAGTCTGCGAGACTCAGGACTGGCGCGGTGTCGGCGGTGTCCATAAAAAAAAATCAAATCGATTTGAATCGTAAATCTAGTTTTTTATTTAAAAAATCGCTGATTTTTTGGGGAGGGAAAATCGCCCAGCCCTAGCCAGTAACTCAATCAACAGGTGCTGACTCTGGATGTTACCTGAATAAAAATGGCTCTGTCCTAGGCAAAGGGGGAGTATTGTAATATCTGAGAGAGGTAATAAATACCTGCAAGTGATAAAATGACACATTTCTTAGCATGCATGCACTTGTCATGAAAATATACAGGCCCGGATTCAGATACGAGATACGACGGCGTATCTCCTGATACGCCGTCGTATCTCTGAGTGCGGGCCGTCGTATCAATGTGTGACTGATTCAGAGAATCAGTTACGCATATATTTCCCTAAGATCCGACCGGTGTAAGTGTCTTACACAGTCGTATCTTAGGCTGCATATTTACGCTGGCCGCTAGGTGGCGCTTCCGTATAGTTAGGCGAGGAATATGCTAATTAGGTATTTACGCCGATTCAGAAAGGTACGTCTAGCCGGCACATTTTTTTACGTCGTTTACGTTAGGCTTTTTTCGACGTCCCCTGCTATATGAGGCGTAGCTAATGTTAAGTATGGACGTCGTTCCCGCGCCGAGTTTTAAAATTTTTACATCGTTTGCGTAAGTCGTTCGCGAATAGGGCTTTGCGTAAGTTACGTTCACGCCGAAACCAATGAGGCTTTGCGGCGTAATTTCGAGCATGCGCACTTCGTAAAATACATCAGAAACTTGGGGTCAAAGTGAATTTAAATAAAACACGCCCACATCAAACACATTTGAATTAGGCAGGCTTACGCCGGACGACATACGTTACGCCGCCGTAACATAGGGCGCAAGTCCTTTCTGAATACAGAACTTGTGCCCTAATTTACGGCGGCGTAACGTATCGCAGAAACGTTACGCCAGCAGATAGATAGACAAATCTATCTGAATCCGGCCCACAGTATATTTGGCGCTAGGCCCTCTATAAGCTCATACAAATCTAAAAAAGCCTTTTAATTCATTTCTCCCTACAGGAGCAATCCTTCTAGACTTGGAACAAACTTCTATGTTGGGAATAGTTCGGATGATTGTGGATTCAATGGTTGTTTCAGAGCAGATCAGAGCGATAGATCGCTCAAACGTCATGCGCTCTCTGCTGCTGAAGCACAGGTAATGTGTGCTATCCATCACTAGCTCAGCTATGGGCTCAATTAGGCTAATTGGTTGTTGGCCTCTAAGTACTTCATTGCATGCTGGTATGTATTACTGGCCAATCTGGCAATATTCTAGCTGGAGGCATATTGGGCCATATTCTCAAAGAATCTCCGCCTGCTTCGCTTAGGGCACTTACACTCCGCTGTCCCAACTTACTGGAGCAGGTGTTGTATTCCCCAACCACTTGCTCCATAAGTTGGGACAGCGGAGTGTAAGTGTCCCGGCGTAGCCTGGCGGATCTCCAAGGGGGCGGCTTCTATTCAAATGAAGCGCGCCCCCGATGCAAAAGAACTGGGCATGCGCCGGGCTGCAAAAAGCCCAGTGCGCATGCTCCAGTTCTCGGCGGAAAACGTCAATGACGCCGACGTGTGCGTCATTGACGTAAAGTCGTATTCAAGAACGACTTACGTAAACGACGTATCCGACGAAAAAACACGACGGGGACCCGACGCCATCCGTAACATGGCCTACGCGAGACTTGCGGAAACTTACCCCTCATATAGCAGGAGTAAGTTTCCGCTTACGCAAAGGACGTTAGCGACAGTTACGCGACGCGAACTCGTTCGGGAATCGGCGTAGAAGGATCATTTGCATATGCAAATGACTCCTTCACGTAAATGCCATCTAGCGGCGGCCGGCGTCATTGCATTTAAAATCCGCCAGTGTAAGTGACTTACAGATGGCGGATCTTAGGTGTATCTATGCAAAAATGATTCTGAGAATCAGGAGCATAGATACACTGGCCAAAAAAGGGAGTTACGATGGAGTATCCTGAGATACTCCATCGTAACTTCTCTGAGAATATGGCCCATTATATATATATAATGCAAGGGAGAGATGCTGGTGGCTGATTTGTCTTTTTGTGGAAAGAATACTTTGCTGAATTTCTACGACAGTCTTAAAATATTTTTTCCCTTTGCCAGCCACCCCAATGATGGAAGAGACTCCCATCATCCGCGGACTAGCACCACATCCGGAGTGGGAAACCATGTACCAACCAATAGTCCTCAGAAAGAGACCAACACCAACAATGCCCACGCTGACCCAGACAACAAGCAGGTGAGTGAGGGATGGCTGCAGATCGAGAACCATCATACTGATTTTTCCATTCGTCTGTGAGGCTGTCCATTATGCAACCAATATAACATAGGAAGGTGTGCATGGAGTAAGGTGACCATTAAAATTAAATCCGGGGACATTTTTTTTTTTATTGGCAAATGGTAAACTATTTAATACACATATTTTACTCAAATTATATATGCAGTCAGTGGTGTAGTGTGGGTTGTCAGCGCCCGGGGTAGGGCAAGAAATTTGCACCCCTCGCTTTTAGCACTCCCTGAGTCCCTTCCACTGGTACAGTAGTACTGATCAACTTGATTCCTACACTGATCTACCTGACCACTGCACTAACCTACCTGATTCCTACACTGACCTACCTGACCACTACACTCACCAACCTTATCCCTACACTCACTAACCTTATCCCTACACTGACCACTAAACTAACCTACTTGATTCCTACACTATCCACTAACTAACCTACCTGATTCTTACACTGATCTATCTGTTCCCTACCCTGACCACTACACTGACCTACCTGATTCCTACCCTGACCACTGCACTAACCTACCTGATTCCTACACTGACCTACCTGACCACTGCACTAACCTACCTGATTCCTACACTGACCTACCTGACCACTACACTCACCAACCTTATCCCTACACTCACCAACCTTATCCCTACACTGACCACTAAACTAACCTACTTGATTCCTACACTATCCACTACACTAACCTACCTGATTCCTACACTGATCTATCTGTTCCCTACCCTGACCACTACACTGACCTACCTGATTCCTACGCTGACCTACCTGACCACTACACTCACCAACCTTATCCCTACACTCACCAACCTTATCCCTACACTGACCACTAAACTAACCTACTTGATTCCTACACTATCCACTACACTAACCTACCTGATTCCTACACTATCCACTAACTAACCTACCTGATTCCTACACTGATCTATCTGTTCCCTACCCTGACCACTACACTGACCTACCTGATTCCTACCCTGACCACTACACTGACCTACCTGATTCCTACGCTGACCTACCTGACCACTACACTCACCAACCTTATCCCTACACTGGCCTACCTGATTCCCACACTGACCACTACACTGACCTACCCGATTCCTACACTACTCACACCCCCCTACATGAACAGTGTAGATCGGTTGATTTTGCTCAGCTGTCCATGGCCTCCATGATAATCCTTAGGAGCAGGGCTCTCCCCGGCACCAGGTACTGTTCCCGACACCCAGCCGCACCTCAGTATCCCCTGCCAAGAGCTCCTCCAATAGCAGCACCAGAGGGATCATGGGGGACAGGCTGGACTACAGGAGTCCCTGGGCGGGGGGGGCAACACACTTGGGGGGGCACAGTAATGATTTTGCACCCCCAAAATGTTGCACCCGAGGCGTGAGTACCAGATGCCCCCCCTCCATGCCACTGCAATCAGGGAACAAATCCGGGGACAGACTGGCTCCAGGGACAGTGTCCTCAATCCGGTGACTGTCCCCGGAAACCAAATTCATATAGGAACTTTGATGCTGAATAGAATATACTGTGACTCTAGTTAGGCAGTTCTCATAGACAAAAGGACTTCTAGAAGATGCCTCGTGTACAGACAAAGACGTTTTGTAAGAGCAAGAGCGCCACGGTAGAGATTACAAGCCCAAGGTTGGACTCAAGAATTCCAAAGTCACTCAAAAATAGTAATTATAAGTGTTGTGAAGTAGGCCAAAATCAGCAAGGAAACGCTGCTTAATAACACGTATAATTACTCTTTACAAATTATTTTAACACCTTTGAGTCCAGCATGTCAACCAGCACATTAAGCCCCCGAAGAGGGACCCCAACACATCAACCAAGACATTACCTGAATTGGGAGTGGGAGTTATGGTGCAGAAGTGTATATGACCTATGCCCTGGGAGGAAGTAGTACAGGTGATCCGGGCAAGACATGAATTCCAAGACACTTAAGTGCAGTATGTCTTGAGAGATTGAAGATTCTATGGAGTAATAGATAAGCAAATTGGATCACGCTTTGCTGTTTTTTTTGTTGCCTTCCTCTTGATCAACTGTGGGTATAGGATTGTGTACATAGGATTGTATAATTCCCCCCCCCCCCCTTTATTGGTTGAACTAGATGGACTTGTATCTTTTTTCAACCAAAATAACTATGTAACTATATAAGGACAGCAGGGGACGCATATGAGAGGAAACACTGAGAATATGTAATATATAGCTAAAAGCACAATATTTTATTGAAGCGACATTAAAAAAAATATATATATAAATAGACACAGATGCACAGAGAGAAGAATCCCAACGTGTTTCAACTTTATAAGTCTTCTTCAGGGGGTTGATTATCTAAAAGGATCTATTCCAACTAAAGCGAGTACCAGGGGGGAATGACAACTCATGGGACCCCCGGGCAATAGAAGATTATGGCGCCCCCGGGCTTACAGATGGCCACCATGCCAGGTGGCAGTGCAGAGACGGAGCAGCTAAAATCTCGGGATTTTCACATCAAAAGCATGTCGGTTTCGGACATATCAGGGACAGATGTAAAAAAAACACAGATTTGTACATACTGTCCCTGGTTTTACTGAGCCTGGCAACCCTGATGGGGCCCCCTAGTGGCATGAGGCCCTCGGGCAGTGCCCGAGTGCCTCAATGGTCAGTCCGCCCCTGGCGAGTACATAAAAGCCAGAAATTCAAAGTATGTTAGGATGTCTCCATCAAGGGGTGGCACGTGTACCTCCAGTTGTTCAAAATAAGCACAAAGGATAAAAGGTAGGTCCCCAGGGGCCTATAGGGGTTCTTGGGCGTGTGTGCTGTCACCCAGACTCTGGGTTAAGTGAGGACCACAAGGTGCCTGGCTCCTTTCATTTTGGAGAAAGTTAGGTGGTACAGAGATCTAAAAAGATTGAGTGCGGGTGACCCCTCATGTTTTTACAGCAGAAAAAAACAACCAATGTAATGGCGACCAGCTAGTGTGCGCCATCCTCCACCATTAACACCAAGGAAGGGTAGAGGAACACGCAAATGCAATCCTTTCACTATGTTTTTTGGCTCAGCTACAGCCATTAACAGAAATGCTTGGTTTTCATAAGTGTTCCTGTTTAGACAGTGAAGGAGAAGATGATCTTAGGGCTGTTTTATCTAGTGGCTTTAAAATAACAAAAGTCAAATAGGTAGATTCAGGTAGATAGGATTAAACTTGCGGCGGCGTAGCTTAGCCTTTTTAGGCTACGCCGCCGTAAATTAGCTAGGCTAGTAATGATTCTAAATCAACTTACCTGCTAATCTACGGCGGCGTAGCCTAAAACGAGCGGGCGTAAGGGCGCCTAATTCAAATTGGTTGGAGGGGGGCGTGTTGTATGGAAATGAGGCTTGACCTCACGTTTTTTGAAGTTTTTTGCTACTGCGCATGCGCCGGGCGCCTACATTTCCCAGTGCGCATTGCGCCTAAGTACGCCGTACGGGCCTATTGATTTAGACGTGGACGTAAACGACGTAACTCCCAATTCGCGGACGACTTACGCAAACGACGTAAAAAATTCGAACCTCGCGTCGGGAACGGCGGCCATACTTTAACATTGTTATTCCACCTCATAGGTGGAATAACTTTAGGCCGCCTAAGGCCTTACGGAAACGACGTAATTCGACTGCGACGGCCTGGCGTACGTTCGTGAATCGGCGTACAAGCTCATTTACATAATCTACGCCGGCCGCAATGGAAGCGCCACCTAGCGGCCATCCGAAAAATTGCAATCTAAGACAGGACGGCGCTAGCCGGTCTATCTTAGATATGTTTAAGCGTATCTCTGTTTGAGCATACGCTTAAACATATGGCGGCGTATTCGGAGTTAGGTCGGCTTATCTACTGATAAGCCGGCCTAACTCTTTCTGAATCTACCTATATGTTTTTTGATCTGTCCAATTGCTTTGGTTGAGTAGGACTTTGGGAAATTGCCTCACATAGATTGACACCCATATGAGAGTCTTGAACATGGGCTGATTTAAAGTAATGTTTCAAAATGTGCTAGGATTTGGGTTGGTTTTTCCATTGGACTATTACCTTGTTCTTTGCTGTCCTGTTCTGGTGTAGAAAACACTGAATGGTCCCGATGGTCATCGTATAAAGCATTGGAAATTAATGGAGAAGATCCCGGAGCATGCAGAAGCTACCGTTGTGCTTGTGGGTTAGTAGATCAGATTATTCTCTACTTATATTGATTGCAAAACAAGTGATGTTCTGTGTTTGGAAGGAATAAAGGCATAATTACAACAATTATTGTCCAGGTGATGCAGTTAGAGTCTAAGGCCCCTTTCACACTGGGGCAGGAGGAGCGGTGGCGGTATAGCGGCGCTATACTGTCGGAATTGCCGCGGGATTCGGCCGCTAGCGGTGCGGTATTAACCCCCGCTAGCGGCCGATAAAGTGTTAATACTGCCCGCAATGCAGAGGCGCATTGGGGGCGGTATTACCGCGGTTTCCCATTCTTTTAAATGGGAAGGAGCGGCAGTGCCGGGACAAGGTAATCTAGAGCCCAGGGCGAACATTCCAAGTTGCACCCCCCCCCAAGATGTATTAGCATTATGTGTCAGCAAAAATCCCCCCCCCCCCGATTAAGCATATATCCCACCTCCTCCCAATAAAAATCCACCCCCTGCTGAAATCCCCCTCCCAGCACAAATCCCCCCCCCCCCCCCATTCCCCCCAAGCCCAAATCCTCTCATTCCCTATATGCCCCAGCATAAATCCCCACCCCCCCCCCCCCCCCCAAGTACTGCCATACTTGTGTCCTCATCCGTCGAATCCTAAGGAGATGACGTGGCATCCCTTGGACGTTGTCCGAGCTCCGAGAATATACTTGTCTGCTACTGCTACTGCTTCAGACTCACTGTTTGTTTCAGTGGCTGGTCCCAAGAAGGGCCCAGCGGTCTCATCGCCCACTATTTTGAGGTGGACCCGACAGATTCTGATCAGGCTTACGCCATAAAGGGTCGGGCGCCCCCCTATCATGATAAATTCGACCAGGGCAATGGTGCCTCTTGGGGTTCTGACATGAAGTGTCTGTTTCCCAGGTGTGTAAGGCGGTGACCAGGTCGCCTGGTCACACTTTCACTAAACTTTACAAGTTGATGTGAGTGAATCTTCGGATGCTTCTTCGGCCGCAAAGTTTTGCAGGCAGCTGTTTAGAGTTACAGTTGAGGAGCTCTGTTTTGTTTTGGGGTGAAGTTTAATTTCCCACCCCTCATTTTGACACTGCTTTGGGTTGTCCCACTATGTCAAGATTAAGGCTGTGTCCATCCATGAACGAAAAAGAAAATAGGATTTTATGCTCACCGTAAAATCTCTTCCTCTGAGTTCATGGATGGACACAGCACCCACCCCTCTTTTTCTTTAAAGTTTGTACTGCTTGCTCCGAACTGAACTGCTTGGTGCAGGCTGAGAAGATATAGTCAGTGGGACCGCACCCTGGGCCTGGCGGTTCGGTTTTGAAGTTGTTAACACTTTCTGCCTAGTCTCTCCTAAAGATAGGCTATTTCCCACTATGTCAAGATTAAGGTTGTGTCCATCCGTGAACTCAGAGAAAGAGATTTTACGGTGAGCATAAAATCCTATTTTTGTCTGTGCGCGGGAGCCGGCAGTGACGGCATGATTGCCTTTACTAGCGGCACACTCAGTGCACCTGCACCGTTGTCTACGGGCAAAGGAGACATAAATTCATCCCTAAAACCCCTTTCACACTGCAAGCTCTGGCCGTTAGCGTTAAAGTACCGCTCGTTTTAGCGGCGCCTTAGCGCTGTTTAAGTGGTGCTTTTGCGCCGCTAACAGGGCACTTTTAACCCTGAAGAAGGGGCTAAAAACGCCTGTGTTGTGGCACCTCCGAAGCACTTTTCATTTCAATGGACAGGACATTTTGGGAGCGCTGTAGATAGCGCTCCCAAACCGCCCCCAAACGTCCCGCAAGCGCACCGCCCGAGTGTGAAAGGGCACACTGAAATAAATGGGGAGGCGGTTTTTAGGCACTATTTAGAGGCTATTTCTAGCGCTAAAACACCTGAAAACTGCCTCTGTGTGAAAGGAGGTCTTACAGTTTGTAAATCTAAATAAGCACCTCTGGTGCCATTCAGCATTTTGCTACTACTGCTGATCTTCCAGGTTAAATGATGCCTGGTGTCATTTAGCCCATTTCCTGTGAGCCCAGGGCATGAAGTCTTCTTCCTGAGCTCACAGGAATTCAAATCTCTGCTGCATTTATGATCTTCCCACTTCCAGAGGATAAAGATTGTAAAAAGCAAAAAAGGTATGTACGTGGATTTTGTTGGGGGGATGCTCCAGGGGGGTTATGGGGGGGACATACCCAAGCTTGCAGTTGGACTTTTAAGTATCTAGAATTCATTCAGCCAAACAGCAGTGATGATGATTCTCTTGGTCTTCTCTTGGCCTTCTATTGGTGGTAATTGATACAATGCTGATAAAGGTGTTTATAATGTCTATTGTATACCGCAGGTTGCGTGGAGTTCCTGGCTAACCCTGCCACAGCTTTTGTGCGTCTCAACGAGGCTGTCCTGCTGGAGTCGGTCCTGGAGGTTCCCATTCCTGTCCGATTCCTCTTTATCTTGCTCGGACCCAGCCAATCTAATATGGATTACCATGAGATGGGGCGTTCCATCTCCACCCTCATGTCAGATAAGGTCAGTTCTTCCAGCCCTGGTTGAGTCACTCTATATATATAATGTCAGGTGTGAAGACAAAAAACTCAAAACATTTTTGTCCTTCTTCCATTAAAAGTGGTTGTAAACCCTGTACTACCACTTTTACCTACAGGTAAGCCTATAATAAGGCTTGCCTGTAGGTACTGTGAATATCTCCTAAACTTGAACCGTTTAGGAAATAACCGTTTAGGAAATATTCATAGCATACTAGCTCATTATGTTGCTACTTACCTGAAATCGAAGCCCCCGAAGTGCTCCTCATTCGCCGCCATGTCCCCTCGCAGATTCTTCGGCCCAGATTCAGAGACAGCGGCGTATTTTTGTGAGGGCGTAGCGCATCCCATATGCTCTATGCCAACGTAACTCTGATAGGCAAGAGCAGTATTCACAAAGCACTTACTCCCTAAGTTACGTCGGCGTAGCGTAAATGGGCCGGCGTAAGCCCGCCTAATTCAAATTGGGATGGTAGTGGGCGTGTTGTATTAAAATTTGCCGTGCATGCTCAGAATCACGTCGCATATACTCCCAAAGATACGTCGGCTCAATGCTTTTGACGTGAACGTAACCTACGCCCAGCCCCATTTACGTACGACTTACGCAAACAACGTAAAATCCGACGGCTGTTCCGACGTCCATACCCTAACATGACTTACCCCTGCTTTATGAGGGATAACTATACGCCGGACGTACACCTTACGTAAACGGCATAGCTTACTGCGACGGGCGCAAGTACGTTAGTGAATCGGCGTATCTAGGTCATTTACATATTCGACGTGTAAATCAATGGACGCGCCCCTATCGGCCAGCGTAAATATGCACCCAAGATACAACTGCGTAGGAGACTTACGTCGGTCGGATGGAGCCAGAATTCAGACGTATCTGGTTTCAAGAATACGGCGCATAGATACGACGGCGCATCCTAGAACTTACAGGGCATATCAACAGATACGACGGCGTAAGTTCTCTCTGAATCTGGCCCTTCCTGTTTTCACCACTCCGGCGCTGTGATTGGCCAGAGCGGCAAAGACGTCACTCCCGCGCATGCGCCATAGACATCGGCGCCTGCCATTATTGTAAATATCTCCTAAACCGTGGAGGTTTAGGAGATATTTCTTGCACCTACAAGTAAGCCTTAATCTAGGCTTACCTGTATGTGTAAGTTGTGTGGTTGGGTTTACAACCACTTTAAAGGAGAAAGGATTAGAAAGCATACTAGCATACTAGTATGCTAGTATGCTTTCATTCTTTCTGGGACTTCTCTGATCCCTGGGCCCTTGTTTGGCTTTATCTGCAAAGGTGTCTGCTGATGTTTGCCTGGGCTTGAGAAAACAAAGGAATGATTCCGCCTTTTCTGGTGTATGGAAGGAAAGTTGTTCTCTGTCAGGAGCTTGCAGCCAGAGAATTGCTGGATAAGCCAGGGTGAATTATGAAATACTCGCCTTAGATCTAAGCCCAAGCAGCGGTCCCCGTACAGTGGTCCGGCCGGCGATATAACTCCCAGAGTTATTTCTGGGTATTGCGGGCTCAGGCGCTGTGATTGGCCGGATCCACGATGACGTCACTCCCGCGCATGACGGTATCAGCGCGTCAGCTGAAGCAACGACTCGAACGAGCAGTTGCTTCAGTGCGAATGTACAGATAACGTCGGCACATGATGATAAGGGGATATCTCCTAAACTAATAAGAGACAAGCCCAACTTGCTTTCCAATGCTTTACTTCCTGCAGTGTCAGTACATGTGCATTCTTATCAACTCCGTAGCCATAGGCGTGCGCACAGGGTGTGCCAGGTGGCACACCCTAATCACCCCATATGGGGAAAATTCCCCCTTTTTAGACCCCTGATATTTTGACAACGCCCCCTAATGGGTCTTCTAAAAAAAAAATATATATATATATATATATATATATATATATATATAAAATAAAAAAATATATAAATAAAACATTATAAAATATATGTAAATAAAAAATTATAAAACAAAAATTATACATAACAAAATTATAAAAAATAATAAAAAATAAAATTGTAAAAAATAATAAAAAATTAAATAATAAAAATGAAATCTACTTACACTGTCCACTGCCATACTGACACCAATCTCTGCCCTACTGACACTGTCCATTGCTCTACTGACATTGTTAGTATATATACACATACACACACGCATATGTGTTTGAGCCTTGGGGTGCACACCCTAATGCAATGGGCTGCGCACACCTATGTCCGTAGCATTCCCTGTAATGGGCAGACTTTTTTCTGCTCCTAGTCCTAAGCCCAGCTGAAAGAACCCCAGAGCATTCCCCAGCCAGAGTTTTCCAAACACTCAGTAGACTAAATTGCTTGAATAAGGGGCCCACGGTGACCCATGGGGCTAGACCTAAATTGTGCTTCTTCTCTGTCAACTCTACACCTAAGTTCCTCATTCTAAAATGGCCCCATTAAATATACTAGGGAATACAAGAATTCCTTCTAATACCTCCTTACAGACAGTGGCGTCTCCAGCTTTCATATTTAGGGGGGCACATGGGGGGACAGGGACAAAAGTAGGGGGGCCAACTATAAAATGCAATTAAATATATATATATATATATATATATATATATATATATATCCTGGGGCCCTTTACTACGATCCCACTATGGGCCCTTTCACATGTTCTGCAGTGAGCTCCCTTCCTACTATACTGGGGCCCCCCAGGGTGGCAGAAAACAAGAGATATATGTCACCAGCACACCAAGAAAATATAAGGGTCCAAAGCAGTGGGAGAACTATCAGGCCTTGTACTCACGAGCAGACATGTCCGATGAAACCGGTCCGCGGACCGTTTTCATCGGACATGTCTGCCCGGGGACTTCTGTTTGATGGCTGTACACACCATCGAACAGAAGTCCGCGCGTAAACAATACGCGGGGCGTGTCCGCGGTGTCGCCGCGTCAATGACGCGGTGTCGCCGCGACAATGACGCGCCGACGTGGGCGGGCCTGCCTTTTAAATGCTTCCACGCATGCGTCGAAGTCATTCGACGCATGCGAGGGATGGCGGGCGGCCGGACATGTACGGTAGGTCTGTACAGACGACCGTACATGTCCGGGCGGACAGGTTTCCAGCAGACTGTTTTAAAGCAAGTCCAGGAAACAGTTGTCCGCTGGAAACCTGTCCGATCCGCCCGAAAATGGTCCGCTCGGGCCTACACACGGCCAAACATGTCTGCTGAAACTGGTCCGTGGACCAGTTTCAGCAGACATGTTTGGTCGTGTGTACGGGGCCTCAGGGTTGCAAAGGTTGTCTTGCCACCGGGCCCTGGTGTTCTGCCACAGTGGGGATCCCCAGCTGTCCTGTCCCTGCTATTTACAGCGCTGGTCTGGCATCTGTCTCCTTGGCAGCGGCGGCAGTCTATTAGGACCTAGTGCTGGTGACATTATGGGTGCATGCAGGGGAAGGCTGGCACTATTGGTTATAGAGAGCCGAGCCCCCAGCTGGTCACCTAGCAGCAGTAATGCTGTATAACCTTCTCTGTTGACATGCTGATCGGCATGTGATCCAGGTGATGCTCCCAGTCAGATCTAATAAACACAGTATTTATTAGCATCAAGAGTACAACCACATAAATATAATCAACCGTATGATCAGCAGCCATGTGGGCTCTGCCTGTAAAGTGTGGGCTTTGATCAATAAAATCTCTGATATTTATGACTAGGATTTGACTAAGAGCATCACCTGGATTGCATCCTGATCAGCATGTCAGAGAAGGGTCCACTGCTGCTAAGCAACCTGCAGGGAGCTCAACTGTCTACAACCAATAGAGATGGGCTCGGGTGTGTTTGAAATCCCACATGCCCGATCACGCCAGGAAGCCGACACTCCACAGTGCTAATCAATGTATGGGCTGCCTAAGAGCTAAGACCAGCCATAGACAGTTTAAATCTCAGCTGGTTCAGCAGAAACTGGCTGAGATTTGAACCATTAATGAGCAGATTCTCTTATAATTATCACTAGTGGTTGCTGTATAGTCACTAGTGATAATCACTGTTTGTCGGGAGAATATAATTGCTGGGCAGGAGGGATATTCCCCTGTCACCACTGTCTGTTGATGGGGGAATCATGCAAGTTTCTTTCCTGCAATCTGTGGATGCAGGAAAGAAATTTGCACCGTATATTATCTGCCTAACTGAAAGTGAAAGTAAATTGTGAATGTTTTGAAAGAACAGGAGAGGGGGAGGGAGACAGATGGGGGGGGAGAGAAGGGATGGAGATAATGTAGTTCAGTGATTACAGTGTACTGCAGTCTGCAGTGCACACACTTAAACACGGCCCAGGCTAGAATATCTGGTTGTGTGAGCGCTCGCATTATGCAGTGTCGGTGAGCACAGAGAGGGGGAGGAATCCCCCGCAGAGCTGACTGGGGACGCTCTCCCTTTCGGGGAGCAAAATACAAAAATTGCAAAAAAAATAATTATTTTTTGGGGGGGCACATGGTGGGGCACAGCATGATGTTGGGGGGGGGGGGGGTCAGGGCCCCCTCTGCCCCCCCCCCTAGGGACGCCTCTGCTTACAGATGGAGAGTAAAGAAATAGTTGCTTTGCAACTATGCAGGCAAGAGCAAACCAATGGTCACAGCTCAAGGAACCCATAATGATCACTTATGCCTCGTACACACGGTCGGACTTTTGACCGTGCAAAAGTCAGCCGTGAGTCAGTCGGAAGTCCGATGGAAAGAAAGAGAACAGGTTCTCTATCTAAGGTCCATCGGACTTCCCGAGAAAAAAAGTCAGATGGAGGCTACACACGGCCGTATTTTCCAAGAAAAAAAGCCCATCTGACTTTTTTCTCGGAAAGTCCGGCCGTGTGCACAAGGCATAAAACAACCTCAATAATGAATGGCTGCTGCACTGCAGCTGGAATAACATTCATATTCTTTCAATGTGCTTGGTTCTCGTTGACCTACTTTATGTTGCATGTCATCAGATACAACTGTTCCTTTGCTGAATTTTGCATTCAAACTCATACAGCTACATTTGATAATAACACCCAGTGACACGAGCCTTATGTCTGATTATATATTGGAATCTTAAATTATCTATAATAAACTTCTTGTGATTTTATAGTATACGCATTAACATACAGTATATTTACACTACATTAGCTCTTTCTGTATTTTGTTTAATTTTTTGCTCCCAGTAGTCACCATTAAATTACATTATGTTGTTATATCAATTAAAACACCCTGTTCCTGATTCCCAGAACAATCATCTGTCTTTTATTGGGGAGGTTGCTAATTTGACATTCCCTGGGGAGTTTTTCTTGATTTTCATCTTAAAGCGGGAGTTCAACCATTTCTTTTTTTTTTTCCCCTTAGCTTCCTGCTCGTTCGGTCTAGGGGAATCGGCTATTTGTATTAAAATATGATCCGTACTTACCCGTTTTCGAGCTGCATCTTCTTCCGTCGCTTCCGGGTATGGGTCTTTGGGAGCGGGCGTTCCTTCTTGATTGACGGTCTTCCGAGAGGCTTCCGACGGTCGCATCCATCGCGTCACTCGTAGCCGAAAGAAGCCGAACATCGGTGCGGCTCTATACTGCGCCTGCGCACCGACGTTCGGCTTCTTTCGGAAAATCGTGACGCGATGGATGCGACCGTCGGAAGCCTCTCGGAAGACTGTCAATCAAGAAGGAACGCCCATTCCCGCAGCCCATACCCGGAAGCGACGGAGAGGATGCATCTCGTAAACAGGTAAGTAATGCACATATTTTAAAATAAATAGCTGATTCCCCTAGTAAAAACGAGCATCCATCTAAGGCTAAAAAATGCCCTCTAAGGGTGAACCACCGCTGGTTGTAAAGGTTTGTTTTTTATTTTCTAAATTGGTTCCTTTAACCACTTAGCCCCCGTTCACACCTAGGCGTATCTACGCCTGTAGTGCGACGACGCAGCCGCCCCTGAGACACTGGAGGGATTATTTCACATTGCCCTCTATGGAGATGGTTCACATCTCCACGCCGAACGCCGTACGCCTGCCGCCTGAAAACAAGTCCCGGACCTTTTTTTCAGGCGGCTTTTGGCGTTCGGCATAGGAGATGTGAACCATCTCCATAGAGGGGGTAAGGCTGCATTCACAATCGTGGCGTTTTGTCGCCGCAAATCGCGGTACAAAACGCCGCAATTTGTCGCCGCAATTCGCGGGACAAAACGCAGCGATTTTGCACGCCAAGGTGTGAATGCAGCCTTAAGCCCCGAACCTTTAGGCAGCTAAATGCCCAGGCCAGGTTTTGCGATTCGGCACTGTGTCGCTTTAACAGACAATTGCGCGGTCGTGCGACGTGGCTCCCAAACAAAATTGACGTCCTTTTTTCCCCACAAATAGAGCTTTCTTTTGGTGGTATTTGATCACCTCTGCGGTTTTTATTTTTTGCGCTATAAACAAAAATAGAGCGACAGTTTTGAAAAAAATAATAATAAATATCCCCCAAAAATATATAAAAAAAACATATTTTTTCCTCAGTTAAGGCCGATACGTATTCTTCTACCTATTTTTGGTAAAAAAATCGCAATAAGCGGTTGGTTTGCGCAAAATGTAAAGCGTTTACAAAATAGGGGATAGTTTTATTGCATTTTTATAAAAAAATATTTTTTTTACTACTAATTGCGGCGATCAGCGTTTTTTTTTCCGTGACTGCAACATTATAGCGGACACTTCGGACAATTTTGACACATTTTTGGGACCATTGTCATTTTCACAGCAAAAAATGCATTTAAATTGCATTGTTTATTGTGAAAATGACAGTTACAGTTTGGGAGTTAACCACTAGGGGGCGCTGGAGGGGTTATGTTTCACCTAGTGTGTGTTTACAACTGTAGGGGGGTGTGGCTGTAGGAGTGACGTCATGGATTGTGTCTCCCTATAAAGGGATCACACGATCAATGCAGCCGCCACAGTGAAGCACGGGAAGCCGTGTTTACACGCGGCTCTCCCCGTTCTTCAGTTCCGGGGACCAGTTAATAATAATTAGCTGGATGAGTACACAAGAAGGTCACCCTAGCGCAGCCTTTCTCAACCCTTTCAACACAAAGGAACCCTTGAAATATCTTTCCGGTCCCAGGGAACCCCTACTAAAAATTATGATATCTACAATTTATGATACTTTAGTGTGATGGTCAGTGGGAAGAATGCTCCTTACACTTCCGGTCATTGAGAAGAATTACCCCCTTACAGATAGCTAAAAAGATCAATGGCGTCAGTGGAAACTTATCTGAGAGGAAGAAATTGCTAATTGCTCAAGGAACCCCTAGCAATCTCTGGAGGAACCCTAAAGTTTCACGGAACTCTGGTTGAGAAACCCTGCCCTAGCGGATAACACAGGCTTACCCAATGTGCAGGGTCTAAGTACTAACTGGTATTCACCAGAGCACCTGATGGTGGAGATGGGTTTTGCTATGTGTTAGTACCAGGTCGCGGCCCTCAGGATTGCCCCACCAGGAGGTGAGCAGGTCCTGTAGCAGTTATACAGGTAGGAATCAAGCAGAAGTATAGCCAGTAAACAAGCCAAAGGTTGGTAACAAGTGGTTGCAGGTTGGGATAAAGCGGAAGCGTAGTTGAAGTACAAGCCAAAGGTCGGTAACAAGTGGTAGTTGAGAGAAGGACAGCTGCAGGTACACAAAGGGGCAAGATATCGACTAGAGAGAGCACAATAATCTGGCAAACAGGAAGTGCAAGCCATCTGT
The DNA here is from genome assembly GCF_905171775.1 of Rana temporaria. Classification (NCBI taxonomy): domain Eukaryota; kingdom Metazoa; phylum Chordata; class Amphibia; order Anura; family Ranidae; genus Rana; species Rana temporaria. The sequence goes on along the minus strand of NC_053494.1, from coordinate 200,080,171 downwards.
AAAATAGGAAGTTCATAGGAGGAGTTCAAATTTCACCATAAAAAAGGTACAAGGCAAAATTTTCCAAGGGTTCAGACAGCATACCTCTCAAGTGGTTCAGCAAGGAGAGCTACAGCTGGATGCAGTCAAGGTCCTGGGTTCAGATCTTGGTCCTGACACATAATAAGCAACCTGATTACACCCCAACCCAGGGATGGACTGCCCATTGGGACTACAGGGAGTTTCACGGTGGGCCGATGGCTCAGTGGGCCACTTCAGTGACAGCGGACTGCCGCCCCCCTCCGCTCCTCTGTCTCTTCCTTCCCGCAGCGCTCACCTCCTCTCCCTCCCTGCAGCGCTCACCTGGGGGGAACAGAGAAGCAAGGGGAGGACCAGAGGAGCAGGGGGGACGACAGAGGAGCATGGGATAGGGGACAGACAGCTGACTCAACAGCTATGGCGTGGGAGTTTATCACTTCTGCCTAATCTTGTCCCATAAGGGGGGCACCGAACTGATTGTTTGCCCCGGGTGAAATAATCTCTAGCTTCCCCACTGGTACTGCCTATAAGAGTACCAGTACCAACCGTTCTACTCTTATAAAGTAGAGTGGCTAGTGAAGGGGTAGAGGGGGCTTGGGTGGCCGGGGGGGTGCGGGAGTTGTCCGGCCCTCATGGAAGAGACCTGTCAAAGTGGGCCAGTCTGGATGAAGTCCAGGGCCAAATTTTTGTCCCAGTCCAGCCCTGCCCCAACCCCATGTACATATATAGATAAAAACGATATACTAAATTAAGATGGATGTCCAGACAAATATTTTGGGGTGGAGAAGGATTAGAACTCCTATTGGGTTTACACTCACCTAGAGCTCAACTAAGAAGATTTATCCTCATTTCCTCTTCACTGACAGTGTTTTACCTGACAGGAAGTGACTTCATGTGCTGACAAGGAGCATGCTGATAGGGGAAGAAGTAGAGTGATAGAGAGATGAGCTCATCACTGTGCTGCTTCTCCTTTCACTGTCCAGTCGCAGGCTGGGAGCTTATCCGGGATGGCCTAGGCCAGGGTTGTCAAACTCAATTTTATCGTGGGCCGCATCAGCATAATGATTGCCCTCAAAAGGTCCAGTTGTATCTGTAAGATTAGATGTCCAGCGCATCCCCTCCCCTTACATTAGATGCCAAGAGCCACCCCACCATCAGAAGTTGAGTCCCCCACTCTCCCTTACATCACAGTGCACCCCCTTTCCTTATGCCGCTGATGGGAAGAAGCTGGATGCATTGCTTGAAAGCAGAAAGTAAGGGTCTGGAGGAGGACCAGGGCTGTAGCTCTCCTGCAGCTGCAGGAGAGGTGCGAGGGTCACATGAAATTGCCTGGAGGACCAGATTCGGCCCGCGGGCCTTGTGTTTGACCCCTGTGGCCTAGGCTCAGAAGGTAGAATGATGCTGTCCATCAGACTGAGGGCATCTTGTGGCTGAAAAAAAGTACTGCATATTAGAAATTTAAATATTGTAACAAAAGCTATTTTTTTATTTGATCTTTTAATCATCTATTAATTTGTATCTTTTTATTTTGGCAAGAATTTTGCTTTAAGGTTTTTAATACATTAACATACAATGCTGAGATAATCTGACCACTTTCCTATCTATACAAAAATAAAAAATTGCGGCCCGGATTCAGAAAGCACTTACGCCAACGTATCTCGATATACGCCGCGTAAGTGTAAATTTGCGCCGTCGTATCTGTGCACCGTACCAAGAAAACTAGATACGCCTGAAAATAGGCTTCTTCCGACCGACGTAAATTTCCTACGCCGGCGTATCGTGGGCGCATATTTACGCTGGACGCATCAGGCTCTCCCATTGATTTCCTATTCAAATATGCAAATGACCTAGATACGCCGATTCACAAACGTACTTCCGTCCGGCGCATCTATATACGATGTTTACGTAAGGTGTCGGTCCGGCGTAACTTTACCCCTCATAAAGCAGGGGTAAGTCATGTTAGGTATGGACGTCGGAAACGTCGGAACAGCGTCGTATTTGACGTCGTTTGCGTAAGTCGTCCGTGAATGGGGATGGGCGTAGGTTACGTTCACGTCGACTAAACATTGAGCCGGCGTAATTTACGGATAAAATTCGACGTGATACTGAGCATGTTAGTTAGGTGCGTCAATTACGTGGGTTCACGATTCATTAGCATACAACACGCCCCCTACCAGCCTACTTTGAATTAGGCGGGCTTACGCCGGCCCATATACGCTACGCCGCCGTCATTTCGGGCGCAACTTCTTTCTGTATACACTACTCGCCTGTCTAAATTACGGCGGCGTAGCGCATATGAGATGCGCTACGCCCGCCTAAAGATACGCGCATCTTTCTGAATCCGGGCCTGCGTTCCCTTTAACAACTCTTATTTTTTTACAGTTCCACCTTACTTTTCATTTACTCTTCTAAAATATTCTACCTAGAAATTATGTAGCTACTGAGCTGAATAACTTCCCTGTGATGATCCGTATCAGAAAGAATACCTTCCCATCAATATAATCATCTCTCTCACTGACTATAATATTATTTCACCGCATGCGGAGGGAGCCTTTAGAGAGCTACAAATTATCAGAGAGAACGGTGAAATTACTGCCTTGTGTAAAGGAACGCATTAAACGATTCTGCCGACTCGTTACAATAAAGTAAATTTTATATTATTAACAGCCTTGACTCAATGGCAGAAGGTGAATGTGACTAAATGGGGGGATCACGCCCCGCGCTATCTAGAGGATTATGGGAGATCTTTAACTGGGTGCCTAAGAGCGCAATGACGCCATGTGATCATTATTCCCTGCTGGCATTTATTTTCTTTCATCTAATTGGTTTAATTACAGTTATTTTACCAGCGCAGGAAATATATATGTTTTCCAGAAATCGATGGAGCTACCAGTAATTGTTAGGTGATTACAAGGCTCCAGTGACTGATATAGTACTGTGGGAATAAGCTCAGTAATGGTTGCCATATGGTCATGGTGTACCACAACAGGCTCTTCACATTGAGGCTCCTAAGTGGTTTTACAAAGCTTGAAAGATCACTTAATTTATTTATTTGTCACCAGCAAATTCAATGGCGAGGTCTAGATCATTGCTTCTCAACCTTTTTGAGACCAGGACCCTGGTAAATTCACCTAAAACAGTATAACAGTATAAAATAAAGTTTATATTGACACACTAAAAGTATGGGAGTGCAAAACATGGTGTTGTGTTGACATACCTCTTTAGACCCAGTGGGGTAGATTCAGATAGATTAGCGGATCTTTAGATCCGCGTAATCTATCTGATTTACGATCCACCGGCGCAATTTTGCGAGGCTAGTGCAGTATTCACCAAGCACTTACCTCGAAACTTGCGCCGGTGGATTGTAAATCCCCCGGCGGAATTCAAATTCCGCGGCTAGGGGGAGTATACAATTTAAATCAGGCGCGTCCCCGCGCCGATTTAAATGCGCATGCGCCGCCGGCTAAATTTCCCAGTGTGCATGCTCCAAATGACGTCGCTAGGACGTCATTGGTTTCGGCGTGAACGTAAATTACGTCCATCCGTATTCGCGACCGACTTACGCAAACGACGTAAAAAATTCAAAACTCGGCACGGGAACGACGGCCATACTTAACATAGGATACGCCGCACTTACCCCTGCTATAGCAGGGGTAACTATCTGCCGGAAAAAGCCGAACGCAAACAACGTTAAAAAAAAAGCGACGGGCGGGCGTTCGTTTCTGAATCGGCGGATCTCCTCATTTGCATATTCGTTGCGTATACAAATGGATGCGCCACCTAGCGGCCGGCGGGAGATTGCAGCCTAAGATCTGACGGTGTAAGTCACTTACACCTGTCGGATCTAAGGGAGATCTATGCGTAATTGATTCTTATGATTCAGTCGCATAGATCCGACCGTCCCATCTCAGAGATACGACGGCGTATCAGGAGATACGCCGTCGTATCTCTATGTGAATCTGCCCCAGTCTGTCTGGACAGTATGGTCATTTGCCGACTTGGCACCATCCACCACAGGCAGCGTAACTCTTCAATGAGACACAGAAGCTGAATCCAACCCAGTTTTACATCCGTAAATTGCTGTACAGGGGATGTTTTTCCAGCCTTTTGAAATGTAAGAAGACAATGGGGTTGATTTACTAAAACTGGAGCAGTTGTGCATGGTAGCCAATCAGCTTCTAACTTCAGCTTGTTGAATTAAAGTGGAGGTTCACCCTAAAACACTTATATACCATTACATCCAGCATACTTCCGACATCTACAGTATGCTGTTTTTTTTTCCCCGTACATACCGTTTTATTGTTGTTTTTCCCCCGGCTTCTGGGTTCTGGCTCTCGCGGGACTGGGCGTTCCTATTCAGAGGTTAGATGATTGACGTCTGGTGAAAAACTTCGTCACCAGTTTTCCGTAACTAGCTGACCTGCGAGTCGGCTCTATATGGCGCCTGCGCAGTCAGCTATACATGCCGGGCGCAGGCGGCGTATAGCGCTGACTCACAGATCAGCAAGTTACCCCCACAGGAGCCAAAACTAAATAAAAAAAAACAGCACATGTAGATGTCGGAAGTATGCTGGATGTAATGGTATATAGATGTTTTTTAGGGTGAACCTCCGCTTTAAGGTTTGACAATAAAACCTGGAAAGCTGATTGTTTTCTAGGCAGAGCTGCACCAAATTTTGTACTCTTCAATTACTTTTTTAAATCCTGTCTTTGAAAAGTACCAACCAGTGGTGGGCACTCCATTAGGGGCGCGCCCCCCTTATCCATGTGCCCGGCCCCTAATCTACATGCAGGGGGCCCGGACGCATGTATTTCAATGTTTTTTTTTGTTTTGTTTTTTAAGCACATGAGTGGAGACTCATGCCGCGTACACACGATCATTTTTCAGCATGAAAAAAAAACGTTGTTTTTCAGCATGTCGAAAAAACGACGTTTTCCCAACTTCATCATTAAAACGATGTTGCCCACACACTATAATTTTTTTAAAAAAATGATCTAGCAAAGCGCAGTGACGTACAACACGTACGACGGCACTAGAAAGGGGAAGTCAGAAAGGGGAATCAGCTAAAGGCTGCTTTAGCTGATTCCGTGTTAGTAAAAGACGATTCGCGCTTTGTTGTCTTTTACAGCGTGATGAATGTGCTTACTCCATTATGAACGGTAGTTTTACCAGAACGAGTGCTCCCGTCTCATAACTTGCTTCTGAGCATGCATGTTTTTTTTTACATCGTTTTAGCCCACACACGATCATTTTTTTAACCATTAACGAAGGTTCTTCTTGCCTCTTTCAGGTTTTCCATGAAGCTGCATACATAGCCGCAGAACGTCAAGACCTCCTGAATGCCATTAATGAGTTTCTGGATTGTAGTATGGTGCTCCCTCCATGCGAGGTTCAGGGGAAGGATCTGCTGCGCACCATCGCCACCTACCAGAAAGACTTACTGAGGAAGAGGAGGGAGCGTGAACAGCGACGTTCCGCGAGGGATACCACGCCCAAAGCAAAAGGTCAGCACACATCAATACATACAACCATTGGGGAGGGAATCTGTGGATGGCTTCACACTTTAAGACCCGGTTCACACTAGAACCGTTCTAATAGGAGCGACGCAAGTCGCTCCGACTTAGAAAAAGGTTCTTGTACTACTTCGGGGGCGACTCGGGGCGATTTGCATTGACTTCTATACAGAAGTCATTTTGCAAATCGCCTTAGAAGTCGTCTTCAGGTCGCCTGGCCGAGTCGCCCCCGAAGTCGTGCCGCCCCTGTGTGAACCGGCTCTTAAGTTCATGGTAGCCACACATCTTGTCTCGGGTTTTATACAGATTTTAGGGTATGCTGGAAATATTTTATTAAAACCCTTTAACGTAGAATGGCGTAACTTTGTGCGGGCGTAACGTATCCTATTTACGTTACGCCTCCACAACTTTTACAGGCAAGTGCCGTATTCTCAAAAAAAAATTGCCACGGCGTAGCGTAAATAGGCCGGCGTAACCCCGCCTAATTCAAATTGTGAAGAGGTGGGTGTGTGTTATGTAAATCAGGCTTGACCCGACGTGATTGACGTTTTTCCCGAACGGCGCATGCGCCGTCCGTGGAATTTCCCAGTGTGCATTGCTCCAAAGTACGCCGCAAGGACGTCATTGGTTTCGACGTGAACGTAAATGACGTCCAGCCCCATTCACGGACGACTTACGCAAACGACGTAACTTTTTCAAATTTCGACGCGGGAACGACGGCCATACTTAACATTGGTACGCCGCACTTACGCCACCATATAGCAGGGGTAACTATACGCCGGGAAAAGCCCAACGTAAACGGCGTAACTGTACTGCGTCGGCCGGGCGTACGTTCGTGAATTCGCGTATCTAGCTGATTTACATGTTTTGACGCGTAAATCAGCGTACACGTCCCTAGCGGCCAGCGTAAATATGCAGTTACGATGCGACAGCGTAATAGACTTACTCCTGTCGGATCTAATAGATATCTATGCGTAACTGATTCTAAGAATCAGGCGCATAGATACGACCGGCCGGACGCAGAGATATGACGGCGTATCTGGAGATACGACGGCGTATCTGGAGATACGCTGTCGTATCTCCTCTAAGAATCTGGCCCTTGGTGTTTACAAGTTAAAATCTGTATTTTTTGCTAGAAAATTACTTAGAACCCCAAATATTATACATATATATTTTTAGCAGAGAATCTAGAGAACAAAATGGCGATTGTTGCAATATTTTATGTTTTTTGGGAAAAATACACTTTCATTCATTTTTTAAAAACAAAACAGTAACGTTAGCCAAATTTTTTTGCATAATGTGAAAGATGATGTTACGCCGTGTAAATAGATACCAAACATGTCACACTTTAAAATTGCACACACTCGTGGAATGGCAACAAACTACAGTACCTAAAAATCTCCATAGGCGACACTTTTTTATTTAATTATTTATTTATTTTTACATTGTGTTTTAAAAAAAAAAATTCTGATCACTTTTATTGCTGTCACAAGGAATGTAAACATCCCTTGTGACTAGGGTTGTCCCGATACCAATACTAGTATCGGTATCGGGACCGATTCCGAGTATTTGCGGGAGTACTCGTACTCCCCCAAATACCCCCGATACCGAAATAGAATACTCCCGCCGCCGTTACGTCGCATCCCGCCGCATCCGCGCTGCCGCCGACTGTTTAATACGCGCAGGGAACATTACAGCATTCATTTGAATAGCTGTAATGATTGACACCACACATAGACACTCCCCCTTGCTCGGGTGAACTGTCCAATCCCGAGCAAGGGGGAGTGTCTGTGCGCAGCGCAGCACAAATCATTACAGCTGTAATGTTCCCCGCGCGTAGTATCCAGTCGGCGGCAGCGCGGGTGCAGGTAAGGGGGATATGGGGGGAGACAATGGCTGGATATGGGGGGAGACAATGGCTGGATATGGGGGGAGACAATGGCTGGATATGGGGGGAGACAATGGCTGGATATGGGGGGAGACAATGGCTGGATATGGGAGACAATGGCTGGATATGGGAGACAATGGCTGCATATGGGGGGAGACAATGGCTGCATATGGGGGGAGACAATGGCTGCATATGGGGGGAGACAATGGCTGCATATGGGGGGAGAAAATGGCTGCATATGGGGGGAGAAAATGGCTGCATATGGGGGGAGACAATGGCTGCATATGGGGGGAGACAATGGCTGGATATGGGGGGAGACAATGGCTGGATATGGGAGACAATGGCTGGATATGGGAGACAATGGCTGGATATGGGAGACAATGGCTGGATATGGGAGACAATGGCTGCATATGGGGGGAGACAATGGCTGCATATGGGGGGAGAAAATGGCTGCATATGGGGGGAGACAATGGCTGCATATGGGGGGAGAAAATGGCTGCATATGGGGGGAGACAATGGCTGGATATGGGGGGAGACAATGGCTGCATATGGGGGGAGACAATGGCTGCATATGGGGGGAGACAATGGCTGCATATGGGGGGAGACAATGGCTGCGAGAAAATGGCTGCATATGGGGGGAGACAATGGCTGCATATGGGGGGAGACAATGGCTGGATATGGGGGGAGACAATGGCTGCATATGGGGGGAGACAATGGCTGCATATGGGGGGAGACAATGGCTGCATATGGGGGGAGACAATGGCTGCATATGGGGGGAGACAATGGCTGCATATGGGGGGAGACAATGGCTGGATATGGGGGGGAGACAATGGCTTGATGAGGGGGGAGACATGGCTGCATATCTGTGGGGGGACATGGCTGGATATGGGGGGGAGACAATGGCTTGATGAGGGGGGAGAATGGCTGCATATCTGTGGGGGGACATGGCTGCATTTGGGGACACATTTAAAAAAAAGTATCGGTATTCGGTATCGGCAAGTACTTAGAAAAAAGTATCGGTACTTGTACTCGGTCCTAAAAAAGTGGTATCGGGACAACCCTACTTGTGACAGTAATAGGTGGTGACAGGTACTCTTTATGGAGGGATTGGGGGTCTAAGACCCCCAATCCCTACTTTGCACATCAAAGTATTCAGATCGCCGAAAACAGCAATTCTGAATACTGTATATTTTTAAAAATCCGGTGCCTTTGGCAGCTAAGTGAGTGAGTGAGTGAGAAACTTTTATAGCGCAACACATGCGAACTGAATCGCCTCTGGGCGCTTGGTATCCATTCCCTGGGCCCTCGGAAGAGATGGGTCTTGATCTTTCTCCTGAAGGCCAGGTGGTTTACCTCCAATCGGATGGTGGTTGGTAGAGCGTTCCATAGTCTGGGGCCTTGGACCGCAAATCTTCGTTCTCCTTTGGACTTGTATCTGGCTTTGGGTATCTGGAGTAGATTTTGGTTGGTGGATCGCAGAATGCGATTGGTGTTGTGAGCTTTTAGTTTCTCGCATAGATATTGGGGGGCATTTCCCAGAATACACTTATGTGTTAGACAGAGTGCTTTGAAAGTGATTCTGTCTTTTACGGGCAACCAATGAAGGGATCTCAACGAAGGTGAGATTGATTCCCATGTTTTTTTCCCAGTCACAAGTCGAGCGGCCGTATTTTGAACGACTTGCAGAAGTGACCGAAACGGTGACGTTGTGACGTCGCTTCCGTGTTCACAGAGAGAAGACTGGAACAAAGCCGTTTCCGGCTTCGTGCCAGTCTGTCTCTAGCCGCCGGAAGTGGCGGATCAAACATCGGTAAGAGCGGCGGAAGGTGGCAGGAGAGGGGAAGGTCCCCTCCCGCTCCTCTGGGATAACAACCGAGCGGCTTTTAGCCACATTGGTTGTTATCCCTAGGATGATGCCTGCAGCTGCGGGCATCATCCCGGTATAACCCCCTAAAGCCGAGGCCGCATATATGAGTAGGCCCGGCGCGAAGGGGTTAAATATTAAAGCCCTGTCCCGGCCATGTTTTTATTTTAGCTTTTGATATAGTAGGAAAATGTTAGAACTGCTATCAGGTTTTAAGGTTTGTAATACTGTCTGTATCCATTATAGAGACATTTTTTTTGTCAGATTTTTTGTATTCTTTATTATGAAATCTTTTACCATCGTTTAACAACAGCAGATCTTACGGACCATAGAAAATAAAAGAAAAACAGGAAACAATACACCATCAATACACCAAAATAGGGTGCAAGAATAAAAATCAAACAGAATCCGGTTCTGGTGCTCCAGGACCTTCAAAAGTGTGATAGGTAGTCAAGAAATTAGATGTGTAATTTATGTCCCTAGAACGCCTGAAGGTGCTCCCTGCATGTTGGGCCTCTATGTGGCCAAGTTGTGTAAAAGTCTCACACATGTGGTATCACCATACTCAGGATGAGTAGCAGATTGTATTTTGGTGTGTAATTGCAAGTATGCCTATGCCATATGAGAGAAATTACCTGTTATGACAATTTTGTGGAAAAAAAAATCGTAATTTTGCAAAGAATTGTGGGAGGAAATTTCAAAACAACTTAAAAACTTAAAGCGGGAGTTCACCCAATTCGTTTTTTTTTTCTATTTTCCCCTTAGCTTCATGCTTGTTTTGTCTAGGGGAATCGGCTATTTGTTTTAAAATATGATCCGTACTTACCTGTTTTCGAGATGCATCTTCTCCGTCGCTTCCGGGTATGGGTCTTCGGGAGCGGGCGTTCCTTCTTGATTGACAGTCTTCCGAGAGGCTTCCGACGGTCGCATCCATCGCGTCACTCGTAGCCGAAAGAAGCCGAACGTCGGTGCGGCTCTATACTGCGCCTGCGCACCGACGTTCGGCTTCTTTCGGAAAATCGTGACGCGATGGATGCGACCGTCGGAAGCCTCTCGGAAGACTGTCAATCAAGAAGGAACGCCCAGTCCCGCAGCCCATACCCGGAAGCGGCGGAGAAGATGCATCTCGTAAACGGGTAAGTACGGATCATATTTTAAAACAAATAGCCGATTCCCCTAGACAAGACGAGCATGAAGCTAAGGGGAAAATGTGTTCGCTATGGGTGAACCTCCGCTTTAAAAAAACTCACCATGCCTCTTACTAAATACCTTGGAATGTCTTCTTTCACACAATCAGCCCACTTGGATCCACCTGTGCGTGTTTCAGGCGGATCCATGCGGGCCACCCATTGACTTCTCACAGAAGACAGCGGGGGGACAGAGGATGGGCCGGATATGGCATAGATATCCATGGATACTGCTGCTATCTATGCCCGGAGGTGGGTGCAAATACCTGCATTATACAGGTATCTTCTCCCCCCTCCCCCCTGAAAGGTGCTAAATGTGATAACGCGGGGGGGGGGGGGCGATTCCAAAAAGCGGAAGTTCCATTTTAGGATAGAACTCTGCTTTAAGTTGCCTGGAGTACAGTTTGGCAGTCAAACACATTCTCCGCTGTGCTTCAAAAGGGCTCCTGTGATTACACATGCTACACAGCTATTCCAATTTACTGTTAAATTTTGCAAGATTTCTGAAAGACCTGTCTGTGTTACACATGACACCAAATTTACATTGCATTAACCATAGTTCTTTCAAACACTTTTTTTAAGGTGTTGTCTTTTTTCCAGACATAGAGAGGGATGTATCGAAGCCAGAGGATGATGATGATGATCAGGAAAGTGAATTAGACCCCCTGGAACGCTCAGGGTTTTTGTTTGGCGGTTTGGTGCATGATATTCGCCGGCGGTATGTGAAGTACTGGAGCGACATCAAGGACGGTCTCAACAGCCAGTGTCTGGCAGCCTCTCTCTTTATCTACTTTGCCGCTCTGTCTCCAGCCATTACCTTTGGAGGTCTTCTAGGTATCTATAAGAGACGTAACACAGATCTAAACACACTTTCTTTTTTTAGATTTTTCCTCGTTTTTATTATGGGGGAGGAGAAAGAATTAGAACCTCTGTACGGTTTTCAATAATGTCTGTGTCCTGTTAAAGTATATGTAAACCCAATCACCAGTATTTCATAAAAGCTTTAATATGGTAATGTAATTTAAAAGTCTTTTTTAATATTTTCAATAAAAAAAAAACTACAAATGTTCCTGCCATGAAGGCTCTTGGGTTGGCAGATATAATAAAATATTTACAATAATGTGAGGGGTGTATTCACATTTGTGAGATACTGTAGATTTATATATAATTTAGATTTATAACACAATTCTTTAGCAAACTAAACCATCCAGTTAGGTTTTACAATTTCCGCCTGGACTCCAACAACTCCTATAGCAAGTTTATAGTCTCTGGCCATCTCCTGTAGCATTTCTGAAGTCTCTGATCATCTCCTATAGCAGGTCTGTTGTCTTTGTTCATCTCCCATTGTCGGTCTGTTGTCTTTAACCATCTCCTGTAGCATGTCTGTTGTCTTTGACCATCTCCTGTAGCATGTCTGTTGTCTTTGATAATCTCCTGTAACATGTCTGTTGTCTTTGATAATCTCCTGTAGCATGTCTGTTGTCTTTGATAATCTCCTGTAGCATGTCTGTTGTCTTTGATAATCTCCTGTAGCATGTTTATTGTCTTTGACAGTCTCCTGTAGCATGTCTGTTGTCTCTGGCCATTTCCTGTAGTATGTCTGTTGTCTCCGACCATCTCCTATAGCATGTCTGTTGTCTCCGACCAACTCCTGTAGCATGTCTGTTGTCTCTGACCATCTTTTGTAGCATGTTTGTTATCTCTGACCATCTCCTATAGCATGTCTGTTGTCTCTGACCATCTCCTGTAGCATGTCTGTTGTCTCTGACCATCTCCTGTAGCATGTCTGTTGTCTCTGGCCATCTGCAGTAGCATGTCTGTTGTCTTTGACCCTCTCCTGTAGCACGTCTGTTGTCTCCGATCATCTCCTATAGCATGTCTGTTGTCTCTGGCCATCTCCAGTAGCATGTCTGTTGTCTTTGACCATCTCCTGTAGCATGTCTGTTGTCTCTGACCATCTCCTATAGCTAGGGTGACCACGTGTCCCGGATTGCCCGGGACAGTCCCACATTCTGCAGGTCTGTCCCGGGCACCTTCACTCTGGGACAATACAGTGTCCCGGAATGAAACTGGCACAGGTCCCAGAAAGATGTGACACCCCCCCAAACTGGTGAAGATCTACAGGTCCCAGCATAGATCTGTGAAATCTATGGGGTCACAACCTTAGATCTCACGGGTTCAGGCTGGGAGTTTCAAATTTGGGGGAGTCACATCTTTAGATATCAGGGGTTCATGCTGGGACTGGTAGTTCTTTACTTGGGTGGGGGGTGACCCCCAAAAGTGAAGGACTACATGAACCCACCATGAACCCCTCAGAGCTGAAGATGTGACACCCCCCAACCAGTAAAGAACTACAGGTCCCAGGATGAACCAGTGAAATCTATAGGGGTCACAAAAAAGTATAACAAAATTATCTTTTTTTAGGAAGGGGGGGGGGTGTCCCTGAATGGCAGTTTGGAAATGTGGTCGCCCTACCTATAGCATGTCTGTTGTCTCTGGCCATCTCCTGTAGCATGTCTGTTGTCTCCAACCATCTCCTGTAGCATGTCTGTTGTCTCTGGCCATCTCCAGTATCATGTCTGTTGTCCTTGACCATCTCCTGTAGCACGTCTGTTGTCTCTGACCAGTTCCTGTGTTTACAATGCAGCAGGGCAGCTACTCAGGACGGGAGCCAGAAGCCAGTGAAGATCACTGTAGTGGTGGTGCCTATTACAGTGATTTCCAGTTTCTGGTGGGATCCCACAGGTATGGAACTTACTTATTTACATTGGTCCAAGCTGGATCAACACAACTACGTAAATACCGTTGTACCTGGAATTTCAACTGTAACATGTTAAAGCATTTATGAATTTTTGAGTGATTGGATTTAGCTCTACGTTAGGCCTTTTTGTTTCAATTGTACTATGGTGGCCAACATCATAGCCTCCATATCTTTGTATAGAAAGAAACAGCTTCTTACACCACAAGCAGATCACTGGGGGAATAGTTGTTTATCTTTATCATTGTAGTTATTTCTCCAAATTGACTTTTACCTGGAAAAGGCCGGTGACAACATATTCTTTCTTGCCATTCTCAGGGGAGAAGACACAAGGACTGATGGGGGTGTCGGAGCTTATAGTCTGTACCTCGGTGCTGGGTGTACTTTTCTCTCTCCTCGCCGCTCAGCCGCTGCTCATCATTGGATTTTCTGGCCCACTTCTTGTGTTTGAAGAGGCGTTTTTTAAGGTGTGAATAAACATATTCCACAAGTAAAGCCATTTTTTTTAGAATCTCAAGATGGGAGCCTTGTCAGACCATTCTGGAAAGCAGACTGAAAGAAGAGCTAGAGTATGAGAGAAGGTCCAAAAGTTTGGTGACCTTGGCAGTAAAAATATGTTTATTCAAGACTTCTCCATATCATCAATATCAAGCTGAAATAAGGTTGTAGACAACACATTTCTTCATAACTAACTTCTGAAAACAATGTTTTTTTTTGCCTATGGCAGTGGTGGTCCAACGACTAAACCTTGCTTTACCGCTTGGTTTTAGGCCCCATTTTAAAGAGTCAAGCCAGTGACAAGAATTGTAAATTGTGCTCGATGTCAGTATATAAAGCCTTGCAGAACTTTCTTGTGAAGTCTACGTGAGTTGCTTTCTATTCTGGCTTCTTCCATTCCTTGGTTTATCTTGGACACCATATTCTCTTGTTGGAAAGTGTAGCAAATATACATACAGTAGAACCATGGATTACGAGCATAATCCGTTCCAGGAGAATTCTCGTAATCCAAAGCACTTTGTTCTGCATTTACCGTATTTTCCGGTGTATAAGACAAACTTTTACACCGGAATTACACAGCCAAAAACCAGGGGTCGTCTTATACGCCGGGTGAAGCAGCTGCTCAATCGATATCAGCCCGCCGGGTGCTCTGTAAGGCTGTATGTATTCTGTATATGCGCCGCTCAGCCAATCCCGGTGGGCGATGCACTCTGTTGATGACTAGAGTCTGCTAAGCTTGCTCAGATTGGAGTAATAACCTCTGCCAATCCGAGCAGGCTACATTATGTAGCCTGCTCGGATTGGCAGAGGTTGTTACTCCAATCCGAGCAGGCTTAGCATGCTCTGCTCAAGATTGGCTGAGCGGTGCATATACAGACTACATACAGCCTTACAGAGCACCGGCGGGCTGCGGCCTCTTTGTTTAATTAAAACGCATTACTACCGCACAAGGGGGTCCTCTAATACGGTGAGTAGACCACAAAACTACAGTTTTCAGCAGAATATTAGGGGGTCATCTTATATACCGAGTCGTCTTATACGCCGGCAAACACAGTACTCCAATGGCATGCAATACCACATGTGGCCAGAGGTGGGGGGCACCGGAGAGTCTCGGAAACACTCAGAAACGCCCGGGGACAGCTCGGCTGACCTCGGAAACTCTTGGAAAGGCTTGGAAACACCCGCGAACTGAGTATTTCTGATCGGCTCTGCTCGGCTCTGCTCAGCTAAGACGCCCCACACCTCAGGCCAAATGCTGTACTGCACACTCCATTAGCTTGAATTATGCTCGTTTTGCGAGACAACACTCTCAAACCTAGTCAGAATTTTTAAAATGCTTGGTAACGGCGTTACTCGTAAACCAAGGTTCCACTGTATTTCAGAGTGCTTTTTGCTCAAACTCTCTACAATGTGATTGTTTTTCACTCTTTAGCTGGCACCAGCACCCCACCTTCTCCATGACAGCCGAATCAAACTGTCTATAAACAGGATTTGTCTAACATTGTACATGCTACAGTAGTAACTACAAATGAAACTAGGAAAAACGAAATGAATCAAACATTTGGACCCTCCTTCCTACATATTGCTAATAATAGTCACATTCAGCTGGACTGGTTGTGTAATGTTGAAGTCATTTTGTAGCTTATCCAAGTCACTTCTTCACACCAAAGGGTGGTTCCACAACTTCCACATTTGCCATCTTGTTCTTGGACAATCAACATCTGCTTTGACACATTCCATGGTGCTTAGATAGAACTGGAGAAGTGGCTTGGAGAAGCTACAAAGCATTTTAAACATTATAAAACAAGTCCAGTTGAATGTGGCCAACTACTACCAGCTATACCATGAATTGGATTAGTGAGAACCTACACAGACCTTTGTATATATCATATCAGAGGTTTCAATATTTAGCTTGCTGCATTATAAGTAACAATCTGTTAAGAATAAAGCTAGACTAGGGACTAGGGATGGACCAAAATCCACAGAAAAGTCCGATGGAAGTCCGATCGTGTGTATGAGGCTGAAGAAGGAGGATCAAGTGATACAAAAGGTATAGTAATAAGGATGGGGATGAGCTGATGGAGAAAATAAATGTCCAGTTGTTAGGTGGGGGCACAATAGGCTTCTCTGAAGAGAAGGGTTTTCAGGGATCTTCTTAAAGCAACAGAGTAGGAGATAGTCAGACAGATTACGGTAGGAAGTTACATAGGATGGGAGAGGCTTGGGAAAAGTCCTGGAGGCGAGCATAGGAGGAGGTGACAAGAGAACGGTTAGGTTGGTATTTTGAGATCAGGCTAGTGATGTAGCAGGGGCCGAGTTGTGGATGGCTTTGTAAGGTTTTTTTTTTTTTTGTATTTTGAATTAAATTTGTTGGGTGAGAGGAAGCCAGTAGAGTGATTGGCAGAGAGGAGTAACAAACACTGAACGGTTGGTAAGGTCTGGCAGCAACATTCACAATGGACTGAAGATGAGGCCTATATAAAGGTAATCCAATGAGGAGGGAGTTGCTGTAGTCAAGGTAAGAGATGACCAGGGAGTGAATTAGCTTAGTGGTGTCAATGGTTAGGAAGGGGCGTAGATAGTAGAATTAATATTATTCAAAACCTCCAAACAGGCCTCCAAACCACTTACCCATCTGGAGTCCCAAGTAAAAAAAACAATATTGGTGTTAGAATTATTTTTATGCATGTTGTATGATCTTAGCAGTTGGGTAAACCCCAGGCCTCCATTTAGATGTATAACCTGTACTCTCTCTGCCAGTTCTGCCAGGCGCAGGACATCGAGTACCTGACTGGAAGGGTCTGGATCGGCTTCTGGCTGGTGCTGTTTGTCCTGGTTATGGTGGCCGCAGAGGGGAGCTTCTTGGTGCGTTACATCTCACCCTTCACCCAGGAGATCTTCGCCTTCCTCATCTCCCTCATCTTCATCAACGAGACCTTCTACAAGCTCTATAGAGTAAGTATTCAGTATTTTTTTTTTTTATCTAGGAAAAATGTAAATGTCCCATTTACTCGCCTACACTCAACATTACTCAGGTCTTTACGCAAGGTTTTTGGTCCTTTGCACACGGGTGCCACAAGTTGTTGAGTAAATGGTAAATTATGACGCCCGTGTGCAAGGGGTCTAAGGTCAAGCAGCTGACAGGCAGCAAAAGTCAAACTTGAGATGACCTCTGAACCCAACATTCTTTCTGAAGTGTCACGCACTGGCAAAGCAACTAAAGCTTTAATAAGGGGATATAGGGATCTTTAATAAGCAAGACCGTACTGTAAAGCCCTGTACACACGATCGGTTTGTCCGATGAAAACAGACCGATGGACTGTTTTCATCGGACAAACCGATCGTGTGTGGGCCCCATCGGTTTGTTTTCCATTGGTGAAAAAAATAGAACATGTTTTAAATTTTTCCTAGGTATAAAAAAAACGATAGAAAAAAACGATCGTCTGTGTGGAAGTCCATCGGTCAAAAATCCACGCATGCTCAGAATCAAGTCGACGCATGCTCGGAAGCATTGAACTTCATTTTTCTCAGCACGTCGTAGTGTTTTATGTCACCGCGTTTGGACACGGTCAGATTTTTGACCGATGGTGTGTAGACAAGACTGATGAAAGTCAGCTTCATCGGATATCCGACTAAAAAATCCATCGGATTAGACTCCATCCGATATCCGATCGTGTGTACGAGGCTTTATAGTAATTAAAGTAGAAGGCTAAATAAAAATGTTTTTTTTACGTTTCGGTTAAATTGGGGAATGGGCATCATAATGGGTATAATTTAGAAGATTTCCCCAGACTTTCACTTGTGGTTACTGGTGCCACCTGTTCCAGGAAGCAAGAACAGAGGTCCCCAGGAGGAACCCATATGGCCAGGGCAGTCTTATCCATTGGGCACACCTGGGCACAGCTCAGGGGCCCAAGGTGCCCCATCAGGACGGGCAGGGCCGATCCTAGGTGGGTGCACCGTGCCTTGGCGCTGTAAGTTGCCGCAGAGAAGGGGCGCCAAGCCACTGAAGCTGTGGATCGCCACTTGACTGCACTGGTTGCTAGAATTGCCAGCCGCCTGGCGCCTAGCAACCAGTGATAACAGTGGCCGCCCCAGCATTCAGAGCGTGCCGCAGCTGCCCCAGCATTCATAGCGCGCCGCCTACGTGGCTGGAAAACTAGATCAGCTCCACCCACCTCTGCCATCTTCAGACTCAGACAGCATAGCATGCCGCAGGTCACCATCTTTATTGTTGGGGCCCCAATGCATTTCTTTGCCATGGGGCCCATGACGCTATTAAGATGACACTTCATACGGCACCCTTTTTTAGGGGAGTGGATAAGGAAAAGGGTAGGTATTGCTGCGTTTGGGGAAATTCCTTTACACTTCCTTTCCCTGTGACTACTGGGATTTAAGCGGTAGTAAACCACAGTTAATAATACTTGATTAAATAATACTCTAATGCTGCGTACACATGGTCAGAATTTCCAACAAGAAAAGTTTGATGTGAGCTTTTGGTCGGAAATTCCGACCGTGTGTAGGCCCCGTCTGACTTTTTCTGTTGGGATTTCCGACAGCAAAAATTTGAGAGCTGGTTCTCAAATTTTCCGATTTAAAAAAGTTCTTGTCGGACATTCCGATCGTCTGTATGCAATTCGGACGCGCAAAAAAAAAACACGCATGCTTGGAATCAATTAGACGCATGCTCTGAATCATTGAACTTAATTTTTCTCGGCTCGTTGTAGTGTTGTACGTCACTGCGTTCTTGACAGTCTGAATTTTGTGTGACCGTGTGTATGCAACACAAGTTTGAGCCAACAATCCACGGTTTTCTTGTCGGAATTTCCGATCGTGTGTACGCGTCATAAGATTAGTTTTAAAATTTCCTCCAGTTAGTTTGCGGTCAAGTCCCAGTGTTCTTGATTTTGGTTTCATAGTGAAAATACTGCCCCCCTGAACCCTATTCACCTCCTTGATTTATTGTGGCTTGACTTCCTGGTTCTCTACTGCACATGCGCGAGTCGCGCTGCACGCTCTCACTGATCCCTGCTGTCTTCTGGGACCTGTGTGTCTCCCAGAAGACAGCGGGGGGGGGGGACGACAGAGGAGGGGCCAGACATGGTGTAGATATCCGTGGATACTGCGGCTATCTATGCCCTGAAAGTGGGAGAAAATACCTGTATTAGACTGATTTAACTACTTGCCGACCGCCCACCGCCGTTATACGTCATCACTTTGAAGATGGATATCTCGGTAACAGCAGCAGCTGCTGCCACAACCGAGATATTCATCTCTTCAGTGGGCGGTCCTGTACACGATAACGGCGGTCTCCACGGCGGATTCGCCGCAAGATCGCCGTTATCGGTGGCGGGAGAGGGCCCCCCCCTCCCGCCGCTCTCCCGCGCCCTCCCCCGCTTACCGTAGCCGTCGTTAGCGGCGGAGGAGATCGGGACCGTTCGGCAGCTGTGTGGGGTTGCGAGTGAAGGAAAAATCTCCTTCACCCGTCCCCATAGCTCTGCTGGGCGGAAGTGACGTCAAAACGTCAGTCCCGCCCAGCGTCTTAAAGCAACATTTTTTTTTTTTGTCATTTGAAAAAATGACATTTTCACACTTTTTATTTTTTTTGCATTTAAGCCTAAATATGAGATCTGAGGTCTTTTTGACCCCAGATCTCATATTTAAGAGGACCTGTCATGTTTTTTTCTATTACAAGGGATGTTTACATTCCTTGTAATAGGAATAAAAGTGATAATTTTTTTATTTTTTTATTTCAGTGTTAAAAATTGTAAAATAAATAAAAATAAATCCGAAAACCCCAAAATTTTTTTTTTAAAGCACCCCGTCGAGCTCGCGCGTAGAAGCGAACGTATACGCGGATATGAAAACGGTGTTCAAACCACACAAGTGAGGTATCGCCGCGATCGTTAGAGCGAGAGCAATAATTCTAGCCCTAGACCTACTCTGTAACTCAAAAAATGCAACCTGTAGAATTTTTTAAACGTCGCCTATCGAGATTTTTAAGGGTAAAAGTTTGACACCATGCCACGAGCGGGCGCAATTTTTAAGCGTGACATGTTGGGTATCATTTTACTTGGCTTAACATTATCTTTCACAATATATAAAAAAATTGGGCCAAATTTATTGTTGTCTTATTTTTTTATTTAAAAAAGTGATTTTTTTCCAAAAAAAGTGCGCTTGTAAGACCGCTGCGCAAATACGGTGTGACAAAAAGTATTGCAATGACTGCCATTATATTCTCTAGGGTGTTAGAATATATATATATATAATGTTTGGGGGTTTTAAGTAATTTTCTAGCAAAAAAAAATGTTTTAGTCTCGTAAACACCGAATCTGAAAAACAGGCCCGGAGCTTAAGTGGTTAAACTACCACTGTAATATATAATAAATGATAGAGCAACCTGTAGCAGTTAGCGGTATCATAGCATCTTGTTAATAAATATAGGAGGCATTTGATATTTTAGACACATATTTCTGCAGGAAAGGACAGGAAATTTTCATGTTTAGAGTTGACTGTGTTGCTCTAGGTGTTTGCAGACCACCCATTGCTCAGGACGTACCCTTCTGGTGGGTCTGGAGGTCGAGCTGCCCCGGGTCCCCGGATGCAACCGAACACCGCTTTACTCTCCCTTATTCTGATGTCAGGAACTTTCCTCATCGCCTTTTTCTTGCGCAAGTTCAAAAACAGCCGGTTCCTTGGAGGAAAGGTGAGACGGAGGGTTGGTGACAGCGCGGTATACAGGTCCTCTTTATATCCCAGCTGTTACATGGTCTCGCTCTCTCTATTTTTCTTTGCTCAGGCTCGACGAGTAATTGGAGATTTCGGGATTCCGATATCTATCCTAGTTATGGTCTTAATTGATTACACAATAACGGACACCTACACGCAGGTATGTTCTTTACAATTCTTTAGAGCCCATTTACAAATTTGTGGTGAATTAATATGCGTTATATCGCGCATTAAAGGGGTTGTATAGGTTTGATTTTTTTTTTAAATAACAAACATGGTATACTTACCTTCACTGTGCAGTTCGTTTTGCACAGAGTGGCCCCGATCCTCGTCTTCTGGGGTCCCACGGCGGTTGTCTTGGCTCCTCCCCGCTAAAGCAAACCCCCTCTGGGAACTCTTTGCCAAGGGGGTTAGCTTGCGAGCGTGCTCCCGTGTCATACAGTGGGCGTCCATAGACGCCAAGTGTATGACTCTGTCCCGCGTCATTGCATGTGATTGACAGCAGCGGGAGCCAATGGCTACGCTGCTATCAATCTATCCAATCAACAGACAAATTCCATAGAGAAGAGGACACCGGGGGACGCGCACAGCAGGTGAACGGACTCAGGTAAGTAAAACGGGGGGCCCATGACAGCGAGGTGTTTTTTCACCCTAATTTATAGAATCATAGGCGTGTGCACAGGGTGTTCCAGATGTGCCCAGGCACACCCTAATCACCCTTTACAGCACAGATTCACCTTAATGCCCTGGCTCCCTCCTTCCCCCTGCAGTGCTAACAGCTTCCCTCCTCTCCAGCCAACTGTTGCTGCAATAATGTTTTAGGATGAGTGGAGGAAGGGGCTGGTCAATATGTAATTGATCATCCCCTTCCCTTTCTGAATGAACATAATGAGCATAGGTGTGCGCAGCCTATGGCATTTGGGTGTGCACCCCAAAGCACAAACACACACTACTGATCACTCACGATGTTCATTCAGAAAGGGAAGGGGTTGGTAAATTTATATATTTACTGGTCCCTTACCCCACTCATCTTAAAACATCCTGCAACAGGTGGTAGGAGAGGAGGGAAGCCAGCAGTGCTTCGGGGGGGAGGAGGGGGAGCCAGGCAGGTAGGGGAAATCTGTTCTGCACAGGATGATTAGGGTGTGCCCGGGCACACCTGGCACACCCTGTGCGCGCGCCTATGATAATGAGTGATCAGTAGTGTGTGTGTGTGAGCTTTGGGGTGCACACCCCAATGCAATAGACTGCGCACACCTTAGCATAGAATGCATTAAGGTGAAAAAACACGAACCTTTACAACCCCTTTAAGGCAGACCATTGCAATGAATGGGCTGCCAATGCACTTTAACCTGGCAAAAATTGCGCATGCACCATTTTTGCCAACACAACACATTAACAAACAAAATGAATGCCCTCGCAATGCAGCAATGCATGTTACATCTTGCAGTATAGTTGCCACGTGTAAATGGGCCTAAAGAGAGTCTTCATTTGTTTGGCCAAGAGAAAAAAAAAACGTTGTTCCCAATTTGTTTTTGTTTTTTGGATTTTTTTGCTAATTCTGATGTGTTGTGGGCTATACATGAAAAAAAGCAATTTTCCCTGCATGCACTTCTTCTCTAATGAGGTTTCTATGAGCTGGGCTGTGCACAAGGGGCAGTTAAAGTTGACTTTATCACGATTACAGCAGCCATTCAGCTCTACGCATGTGGCGTATTTATGAAAACTGGTGACCACCTACACCCGACAACTAAATTTAGGTTTGCGTTTAGAGAAGGAATGTTAAACCTCAATTGGTTGCTGAGGGTAACGCCGATGTATTTGCTGCTCTTTTTTGTGTGGAAAGCAAAAAAAAAAACAATTTCCATCCTCTTGTTGTAGAAGTTGAATGTTCCTTCAGGCCTGTCCGTCACGTCTCCTGGAAAACGTGGGTGGTTTATTCATCCTATGGGGACATCTGGTCCGTTTCCACTCTGGATGATGTTTGCATCAGCTATCCCGGCTCTCCTGGTGTTCATTCTCATCTTCATGGAGACTCAGATCACTACGTGAGTAGGATGATACTGAAGATTTAGATACTCCACAGACCTGGGTTCACTTTTCTTAACCACTTAAGACCCGGACCAAAATGCAGCTAAAGGACCTTGCCCCTTTTTGCGATTCGGCACTGCGTCGCTTTAACTGACAATTGCGCGGTCGTGCGACGTGGCTCCCAAACAAAATTGGCGTCTTTTTTTCCCCACAAATAGAGCTTTCTTTTGGTGGTATTTGATCACCTCTGCGGTTTTTATTTTTTGCGCTATAAACAAAAATAGAGCGACAATTTTGAAAAAAATTCTATATTTTTTACTTTTTGCTATAATAAATATCCCCCAAAAATATATATAAAAAAAATGTTTCCTCAGTTTAGGCCGATATGTATTCTTCTACATATTTTTGGTAAAAAAAAAAGGCAAAAAGCGTTTATCGGTTGGTTTGCGCAAAATTTATAGCGTTTACAAAATAGGGGATAGTTTTATTGCATTTTTATAAAAAAAAAAAAATTTTACTACTACTTTTTTCGTGACTGCGACATTATGGCCGACACTTCGGACAATTTTAAGTGGTTAAAGCTGAACTCCAGGATAATCAAATATTGTCTAAATACAAGAGTCATGTGTATTCTTCTTGAATCTTGGTGAGCTTTGTATATTCCTTCCATATCTGTGCAGGAGTCCAACTTTACCTTCTTGTAATAAAGACCACTCACTGCGGCTCTCTCTCCTTGGTCTTGTCTCCGCCTCTTCCTGTAGTTTTCTGCAGGCAGCCTGTAGTGGGTGGGGCCTGCTGGGTCCCTCCCTTAGCCCTGCTCTCTCTACAGGCTATATACAGCACAGTCACTTCCAGGATACTTATTGGCCTAGATTCAAGAAGCAATTGCGTCTGCGTAACCATAGTTACGCAGCGCAATTGCTTACTTGCGCCGGCGTTACGAATGCTCCTGATTCAGGAACCTCGTTACGCCGACGGCAGCCTAAGATATGACTAGCATAAGGCTCTTATGCCAGTCATATCGTAGGCTGCATTCTTACGTTGGCCGCTAGGGGGCGTTCCCATTGTGGTCAGTGTATAGTATGCAAATTGCATACTAACGTCGATTCACAACGTTACGCGAGCCCTGCGTACGCAGTTTACGTCGTTTACGTCCGTCGGGTTTCGCGTAAGGCTGCTCCTTCTATTAGCAGGGGCAGCCAATGTTACGTATACCCGTCTTTCCTGCGTCGCAAAGTTTAAATTTTACGTCGTTTGCGTAAGTGAATCGTGAATGGCGCTGGACGCCATTTACGTTCACTTTGAAGCAAATGACGTCCTTGCGACGTCATTTGCCGCAATGCACGTCGGGAAAGTTTCCCGACGGAGCATGCGCCCTACGCTCGGCGCGGGAACGCGCCTAATTTAAATGATTTCCGCCCCCTACGGGATCATTTAAATTGCGCGCACTTACGCCGGGGATTTTGCCGGAGCGCCCACGCAATTTACGGAGCTACTGCTCCGTGAATCCAGGGTAGCGCAGATAATTTGCGGGGGCGCAGGGCAAAAACGGTGCCCTGCGCCTCCGTAAAAACTGCGCAAAGCTACCTGAATCTACCCCATTGTGTTTGCAAAGGCATTTGGTCCACACAAAGTGGATTTATATCCTTTGTGGCTCTTGAGGGATATAATTTAAAGTGTTATTAAACCTTATTTTTTTCTAATTAAAATAACATATGTGTTATACTTACCTGCTCTCTTCCTCTTCTTCTGGGTTCCCCCGACGGTGTTCTGTCGAAAAAGCCAACTCGTCGAAATCTCCAATTACGTCTATGACTCTCCAGCAGCAGATTTCAATGACTTGGCTCTACTGCCCATGCCTGGGCGTGCACCCAACAGAATAACAGGAACATCACTGCAAATCCGGAAATTCAAAAATTCGTACATTCAAAAATCTAAATTCTAAAATTCAAAAATCCTAAATCCGGAAATTCAAAATAATAACTTACTAACTAATAATAACTAACTAATAAATTATACGTATTGGAATTTCTTTTCAATTTTGACTGTCAAGCCTCGTACACACGATAGGTTAACCAGAGGACAACGGTCTGAAGGACCGTTGTCATAAATAAATATAAATAAATAAATAAATATAAATAATTATATTGTGATTGTGCAGACAGAGCCTCGAAACTGGTTTACCTTTCAACAGCCTCCGGTGTTCTGCCGAATAAGTTCCTCCGGCGGATAAGGACCCCCCTGTACTGCGCAGGCGCGGCTTGCCGTCTAGAGCTGCCTCCATCTCAGCTCTACATGTTCGGCTATTTTCGGAGGCTCAGTTCAGGTCCATACTGCGCAAGTGCCGCGCTGCGCCTGCGGAGTACGGGGGGGGGGGGTCCTTATCTGCCACGGGAACTTTTTCGGCAGGACACCGGGGAACTTTTTCGGCAGGACACGTGGTCAGAGTCAGACAGTCAATAGCTCAGGGCGGGTGCTACCTATTTAGGTCATGTGTATGGAAAAGGACCCAAGGGGAGGCGGGGGCCCCGAGTACATTGAGGGGGCACTACATAGCTTGCGTAGCAATCGTATAGGGCGGAAGGGCCCTGGGAACGGCACACAGAGAGCGTGCCGTGACTCAGTGGACGGGAAGCGCATGCGCTGGAGAAATAATCAAAGAAAAAAGTAAGGAGACTTTAACAGGCAGGGGCCCATGGGCTTGAGCCCAGTCAAGCCCAATGATAAGTTTGGCCCTGGATGAAGCTGACTGAAGGTCCGTCGCACCTACACACCATAGGTTAAATAACCGATCGTGTCAGAACGGGGTGACGTAAAACACAACGACGTGCTGAAAAAAACGAAGTTCAATGCTTCCAAGCATGCGTCGACTTGATTCTGAGCATGCGTGGATTTTTAACCGATGGTTGTGCCTACTAACGATCGGTTTTGACCTATCGGTTAGGAATCCATCGGTTAATTTTAAAGCAAGTTGGCTTTTTTTTAACCTATGGTTAAATAACCTATGGGGCCCACACACGATCGGTTTTGACCGATGAAAACGGTCCATCAGACCGTTGTCCTCTGGTTAACCTATCGTGTGTACGAGGCCTTAGTGAACATAACGAATACGAATGTATCCAAAGTTATGAATTATCCGAAATAACGAATGTCGCATCTGAACAAATGGTACAGAACAAATTAATAATAATAAAACATTTTTATTATTATTTTTATATATTATTATTAATTCATTACGTTCCATTCGTTTAGATACGGCATTCGTTATTTTGGAAATATTGTAACTTCTGATAATTCGTATTCGTTACGTTCACTAACAGCCAAATTTTAAAGGAAATTCCAATACCTCTAATTTAATGGTTAGTAATAGTTATTATTAGTTATTATTTCAGATTTTCAAATTTCCGTTCTTCTTTTGAATTTTCGTTTATTTTCAGATTTTTCTAATTCTCAAATTTCGTAAATTTGAAAACTCGAAAATGCTGAGTTTTAGAATATTCGAATTTCCGAGTATTCGGAAAAATTCAGTAAAAAGGGTTTTCGTTAATTTGGATATTTCCAAATGTGTCGAAATTTGTTATAAAACTAATTTGGTACCAAACAAATTGCACATGTCTAATAACGATGGTGTTATTAGTATGGTACCCACTACTACTGCTGCTAATCTATATATATAAAACTCAACGTGTGTGTGTATGTATGTTCCAGCATCACGTCCAAACGGCTAAAGATATTAACATGAAACTTGGCACACATGTTACTTATATGTCAGCAACAAACATAGGATAGGTGGTTTAACCCTTACCCACCCCCATTTGCCATGGTCGGGGTTTTTCTTTAAAGTCCCATTCAACTCTATGGGAAATACATGTTACTTCATAACTTCCAAACGGCTGTAGATATTTCGATAACACTTGGTCACATGTTACTTATATGTCCACTTAAACTATAGGATAGTTAATTTATCCCTTAACTACCCCCATTTGTGAGGGTCGGGGTTTTTGTTTAAAGTCCCATGCAAATCAATGGGAAATGTATGTTCCCACATAACTTCTGTACGCCTGGAGATATTTCAATAATACCTGGTACACATATTACTTATATGCCAAATAAAAAATATATGACAGTTAAATTAACCCTTACCTACACCCTTATATAAAAGATGGGTATATTTATATTACTATGATTTTCCTCCCCAAAAGGTTAAGATAGGAAGACCGGGCAACGCCGGGTATTCAGCTAGTCATAATTAAAATAACAATGGAATCGGTTCCACACAAGCTGAAATGTTCTATGAATTCTAATTCTAGCCCCACTAATATTATTTCCGTCCTGCTACCACTTCTAATGTTAATAATTATGATACTTGTTCATTTTCTTGATTCTATTGCAGCCTGATTGTCAGTCGGAAGGAAAGGTGCCTACAGAAAGGCAGCGGCTTTCACTTGGATTTGCTCCTCATTGGCACTCTGGGTGGGCTCTGCGCCCTTTTTGGACTTCCTTGGCTGACGGCGACCACGGTGCGCTCCGTCACTCATGTCAACGCCTTAACCCTGATGAGTAAAACAGCGCCGGGAGAGAGACCGCGAATCTCAGAGGTTAAAGAGCAAAGGGTGACCGGAGTGCTGATCTCCATTCTCGTGGGTGAGGGCACAGTGCATGCAGGGCCGTCTTTAATGTTGATTAGACCCTGGGCAAACAAATTCTTGGGGCCCCCCAATGCAATTTTGCTCTCCACCTGCTCTGAGACATACAATAAATATCAGCTAGACTTTACTGTATCAGATCAGGCAGTGATTGCGATTGGTTGTCAGAGGTTACAGCATATCATTTCCCGCTTACTGACTGGTTTCTAGAGGTTACAGCACACATTACGGCTCACTGATTAGTCGCTAGAGGTTACAGCACATGATTTCTGCTTGTTGATTGGTTGCTAGAGTCTACTGTATAGTAATACTGGCATGGAAGGGGTTAACCAGTAGGGGGGCAAGGAAGGGGTTAAGTGTGTCCTAGGGAGTAATTCTAACTGTGTGGGGGCTGGGCTACCTGTGACATAACACTGATCATGGTTACAGGGAGCAGAAGATCAGTGTCCTGTCATAAGGCAAAACAGGGAGATGCCTTGTTTACACAGGCATCCCCCCCCCTCATTCTACAGCTCAGTGACACGATCACGGGACACCAGCAGACATCGAGAGCTCCCGCTCGGGGGTCCACGACCGTAAGACATGCCACACATCGGCGACTGGGGGCGATGTCAGCAGCGGGAGGGGTGAAAACAGGGCCCGGATGATGTCATTGGCAACCGATGCAGAATCGTGAACGGTTGCATTAGCTGTGTCAGTTTCATTACTGGACACTTTATTGTCCCAGAATGAAGGTGCCCGGGACAGACCTGCTAAATGCAGGACTGTCCCGGGCAAATCCTAGAAACGTGGTCACCCTACCCAGAGCACCTCATTGTTTAATACCTATCTGCAAAATAGGTTTTATTAATAATCTTCAAGTGAAATGAATATTAATAACAACAGAAAAGAAAGCAGTTAAATATGTAGTGTCTGCTAACACAAGGGGTTAGTGTTGAAGTGGCCCATTATATTGCTGGCCAGTGGAAAATCGCCCCCTTGTATTGGTGGTCAGTGTAGGCAGGAGATCAATTAGCCACATCTAGGGGAACCCCTAGTACCTTTAGGAGGAACCCTGGAGTTCCACAGAACCCAAGTTTACAATGATATGCAACAACAACAGTCAACTCAAACATTTTTTTTTTTTTTTTTTTAAGATGCCACAATGAAAATACTTTTCGTTGATGTCTATTGTTTTGCACCAGTTTTTTTAAACTGAGTGTATTATGTAATGTCACCTATAGATGTCACTGTTGCATAGTTTTGTTGTATAGTTTTAGCCTATGACTAGAGCTCTTCATGTATGCCATGGCAATGGAAACAGTGACATCTAGAGGCTATAACAGAGAAGGGGGCTTTAATATTAGTGGTAGCTTATCATTAATTCAAAACTGACAGCCATGGCACCATCTCCAATCTCTCCTGTCCCTTGAGGCAAAACTGGCACTGTGTGCATCGATTTTTTTTTTACCAGCACATGTTGTTTTATGTCACTTATGTGCCATTGCTGCTTTATGTGCTTTTATTGACCTTTATATGAGCACATTGATGTATGTTTTATGAGCAGCATTTGATATTTATTAGTTCTGATGAGTAATTCTATCAATACCATGCACTCGGCCTCAGTGACAAACTTGGACGGTTAGGTACTTAAAGGTATAGGTCAGTCAACACGGAAAAATTATGTTGTGAAATAAATCAGCCAACCTGCTCTAGGAGGCAGAGAATACGAGCAAATAATAGAACGCGCAATTACCTCTGAGAGTGAAAGTGCACGTTGTTTATAAACGGCCATTCCAGACTGGTTCTGTTTAAAGTGATTGTAAAGTTAAAACATTAAAAGAAAAAAAACATGTCTATACTTCAAGGCAAGCTGTACATATGGGAGTCCGCTGAATTTTTTTCAGGGGGGGGGGGGGGGGGGCGCTTCCGCAGCGGCAATACGCATTTAACCCTTTCTTCAAACGCTAGCAGGGGTTAAAAGCACCCTGCTATCGGCCAAATAGCGCAGCTAAAATGATGGTAAAGCGGCTCTTTACCCATAACGCAGCCAGCTGGCAGTGTGAAACAGCTCTTGAGATAATTCAGCTTCACTCCATGCCCATATGAATATAGCCTAGAGAATGTACTGACCCCCCTTCAGCACAGATGGACCCCCCTTCAGCACAGACCCCCCCCTTCAGCACAGACCCCTCCATTCAGCACAGCCCCCCCATTAAGCACAGACCCCCCACTTCAGCACAGATGGACCTCCATTCAGCACAACCCCCCCCCGCTTCAGCACAGACGGACCCCCCCAATCCCATTCAGTACCTCAGATCATCCATCAGCACGGCATGGGCACAGCAGGTTCCCCTGTGTACACATAAACACTGGAGGGGGAGGTGGCTTCACTCTGCTCGCTGTGTCTGTGTGACATCCAGCCCGGGACTGCTCAGACAGCCCACAGCCGCGGGACTCTTCAACATCTTCTCGATTTTCCAGGGGGGGTCAATTACCCCCCCTTGCCCTATGGAGTGGACGCCCATGGCTGTACATTTGCAGTGTTAGACCTATGGCACTGCTGCCTTTGACTGTTGTGAGATGTGGAATTTGGTGGCGGTGCCACTATTGTTCTGCTTAGGCTTCTCTTTGCTGGAGCCTCTGACATGAGGAAGTAAAACTCTGCCTCTACCTAGATGGTCGCCTCCATGCAGAGACCGGTGTAGAACAAGGCATGGCATGGTAGGTCAGTAATGGAGAAAGATCAGCTGCTGGGAGACCACAGGCATTCCTGGTGACTAGTCCTTTGCCCTCTGCCTGGCTTTTTTGGGCATAGCTTCTAGAGTTCAGTTCCTCTTTACCTACTGGGTTGAGGACAGTGCCTCCTGTCCTGATAATGCCCCACTTTACCTAGGTATAACCACCCATCTACATTCTCTTACTGCCTTCCTACTTGGAACCCTTGCTTTAAGGTAAAGGGGAGCACGTGGCCCAAACACTCTAGGGGCAGCATCCACCTGGGTATGTTCCAACACCATCCAACATGGTGGAATCCTGGGGAAGGGAAGCTACAAGGGAGGAAATTGTGAGTATTACTTGCTGGTGTTGTAGCTATCAGGAGTCACTCTGCCCTCAATGGGCTTCAAGCCCAGCTGAAAAATCTAAGGAGCAGAAAATTAGTCAGGTGAACAGTGGCTGCATCCAATCGAATGCAGCTGCTTTTTGGGTACTCTGACAGCCAACGCCACGGCTGTCAGACTACAATACCCCAGCTACTAGGGGATTCATCAGTGGCGGCTAGTGGTATATTTTCAGGGGGGGGACAAACAATTCACCCAAGACCAGCCCCCCCCTGTCAGGTCACCCACCCCCCCTGGTCGGTCACCAGCCCCCACACTTACCCCATCTAGGTTGCGGGCAGCACTTCCTCCGGGCGATGGGCAGTGGCCTCCCTACGTCTCTGCCTTGGCATCATGGCGGCTTCCACCGTACGCCTCCTCCCTTCTCCTACTAGGGTTAAATAGGATTGCTTCTCCTCTCGGTCAATCTGGTGACAGGTCTCAGGACCTGTTTCCGGATTGGCCGGGAGGAGAATCAGGAAGACAATAGCGAATATTAATTCGCTATTGTCACAGGGTGGGCAAGTGCTCTGCACCTTGAGCCTACTCTTTTTTGGAGCCAATTGCCTCTGGCTCTAATCACGTGCTTAAAAAAATATATATATATTGGAATCCATGCGTCCGGCACCCCTCATGTAGATTAGGGGGCTGGTTGCATGAATAGGGGGGGGGGGCGCACCTAAGAGACAGATCGCCACTGGGTTTCGTCCATCTGCACCATATTGTGTGGATTGAGGAATGTTAGATCTAATAGTGCATGGCTAGCTATAGGGTTCAGGTTAAGGGCAGCTTGTAAGTGTTTTTGTAGGTCATGTATTAGGATAAAGACGAGGGTAAAGTGTTAGAGTCACTGTAAGTGTTATGCCGCGTACATACGATCGTTTTTCGGCATGAAAAAAAACGTTTTTTTTCAGCATGTCCAAAAAACGATGTTTTTCCAACTTCATCATTAAAAACGACGTTGCCCACACACCATCGTTTTTGAAAAATGAAGAACAAAGCGCGGTGACGTACAACACGTACGACGGCACTCTAAAGGGGAAGTTCTATTCGCCTTTGGGCTGCTTTAGCTGATTCCGTGTTAGTAAAAGACGATTTGCGCTTTCCTGTCTGTTACAGCGTGATGAATGTGCTTACTCTATTACGAGCGGTAGTTTTACCTGAACGAGCGCTCCCGTCTCATAACTTGCTTCTGGGCATGCGCGGGTTTAAAACGTCGTTTTTGCCCACACACGATCATTTTTTACAACCCAAAAAACAAATTTTTTTAAAACGACATTAAAAAATGCAGCATGTTCAAATTTTTTTTTTGGGTCGTTTTTCAAAAGCCGAAAAACGATGTGAAGCCCACACACAATCATTTTAAATGACAGTTTTTTTTTCATGCTGAAAAACGGCCTTTGAGTCAGTTTTCAGATACATTTTTCCACGTGTTTGGTGCTAAAATTCAACATATTGTTATTAGGATGATATTGTAATTTATTATGCAAATATTTTGTATCGTCGTTCTTTAAAAAGTATGTTATCTGTCCTCCTGCAGGGCTCTCCATAGTAATGGGGGAAATGTTGCGTCAGATCCCGCTGGCAGTTCTATTTGGGATCTTCCTGTATATGGGGGTGACATCCCTCACTGGGATCCAACTGTTCGAGAGACTTCTGCTGATCCTCATGCACCCCAAGCATCACCCGGAGCACCCCTACGTGGTGAAGGTGAGTGTACACGCCATACTATCACCAATATATTATTAGATACATTGAGAGAAATTTACCAATGTACAAAAAAATTGTGGCGCTAAAATATAATTAAAAAATAATAATAATAGAACACTGAAAGTCTATATCAACACTGAGTGACAGTGTAATCGGATGCAAGTCCATGTAGTTGTGAAAACGTTGACAGATGAATAAACCATGTGCAGTAAATGATTGCAAAACACCACAGTGATTCACGGTAAATTAATCATGTGAAAACAACCACCACCAAAAGGGGAGGCTTACCAGATGTATTGAACCCAAATAAGCGTACGCTCAAAGGGTCAATACAATCGGTAGGATACCCTGAAGACATCACTTAAACCAGGACAGGGGGAAGTAGCAGCGACTTGGAGGTGACTCTCAAAGGATCAGACCATATCCAAAGTGCGTAAAGGAAACGAAAGGCACATAGTGTGATACCGTAACAACTTTTAAAATTTAATGACGGTTATAAACACTTAGGCCCCATACACACGAGAGAATTTATCCGCGGATACGGTCCAGCGGACCGTTTCCACGGATAAATCCTCTCAAAGATTTCCACAGATTTCTATGCGATGGAGTGTACTCACCATCGCATTGAAATCCGCGCGGAAATCCTCTGGCGATGACGTGTCACGCCGTCGCCGCGATTATGACGCGGCGACGGGCGAGACGCTGTCATATAAGGAATTCCACGCACGCGTCAAATCATTACGACGCGTGCGGGGAATCCCTTCGGACGGATGGATCCGGTGAGTCTGTACAGACCAGCGGATCCATCCGTTGGGATGGACTTCAGCAGATGGATTTGTTGTGCATGTCGGCAAATATCCGATCTGCTGGAATCCATCCCAGGGGAGATTTATCCGCGGAAAAAGATCCGCTGGCGTGTACACACCATAGGATCTATCCGCTGAAACCCATTTGCTGGGATTTATCTGCGGATGGATTCTATGGTGTGTACGGGGCCTTACAGTTTCGATGAATAAAAAGGACATCAATATAAAAAAGCGCATGGCAGCAGCAGAGTCCCGATGCATTTCGCAATAGTTTGTATCATCCACCCCAGATGATGCAAACTATTGCGAAATGCGTCGGGTCTCTGCTGCTGCCATGTGATTGTTTGTGGCTGCTTATTACCACGATAGTGCAGATTTAATTTTGTTTTTAGAGAAATTTACCAAAACTGGAGCAGACAGAACCTGGGGCATCTGTACACGGTGACCAATAAAAGCTCTTCGCTTTAATTTTCCACGTTTAAAGAGGTTGTAAAGGTAATTTTTTCCCCCCCTAATCAGCTTCCTTTTCCTTAGTGCAGTCCTCCTTCACTTACCTCATCCTTCCATTTTGCTTTTAAATGTCCATATTTCTTCTGAGAAATCCTCACTTCCTGTTCTTCTGTCTGTAACTCCACACAGTAATGCAAGGCTTTCTCCTTGGTGTGGAGAAAGCCTCTTGAGGGGGGAGGGGGAGAGCAGGCAAGTCAGAACACTCTCTACTTTGCAGATAGAGAAAAGGAGCTGTGTGTTAGTGGGCGTCCTGACTCTCCTGCTCGCCCCCTCCCCCCTCAAGAAGCTTTCTCCACACCAGGGAGAAAGCCTTGCATTACTGTGTGGAGAACTTGCAGAACTTTTGTTGTCGGAAAAATTGAGAACCATCTCTCAAACATTTGTTGTTGGAAATTCCGACAGCAAATGTCCGATGGAGCCTACACACGGTCGGATTTTCCGACAACAAGCTCACATCGAACATTTGTTGTCGGAAATTCCAATCGTGTGTATGTGGCATTAGGGTTAACCATGAACTATGACCATAGAATTATTGCTCTCACGCCAGCGTACACAATTTTGGGTACCATTGTTTTTTTGTGATTCCAAGAGCGTACGTCATTTTAAGACGTGACATTTATGGGGCACTATTCCTCTCAGTGACACCAATGATGACGGGCAATTCTTCCCACTGATACCAACAATCAGGCACTATGCTTTCCACTGACACCAAAGACGGGGCACTATTCCTCTCACTGACACCATTTTCTTCTCCCACTGGTCACAGTCTGGCCCCCCTAAAGTCTGGTCACAGTCTGGCCCCCCTAAAGTCTGGTCACAGTCTGGCCCCCCTAAAGTCTGGTCACAGTTTGGCCCCCCTAAAGTCTGTACACAGTCTGACCCCCCTAAAGTCTGGTCACAGTCTGGCCCCCCTAAAGTCTGCTCACAGTCTGGCCCCCCTAAAGTCTGCTCACAGTCTGACCCCCCTAAAGTCTGGTCACAGTCTGGCCCCCCTAAAGTCTGGTCACAGTCTGGCCCCCCTAAAGTCTGGTCACAGTTTGGCCCCCCTAAAGTCTGCTCACAGTCTGACCCCCCTAAAGTCTGGTCACAGTCTGGCCCCCCTAAAGTCTGGTCACAGTCTGACCCCCCTGAAGTCTGGTCACAATCTGGCCCCCCTAAAGTCTGGTCACAGTCTGGCCCTTTGTTTCCAAAGTATGGAGCCCCTTGCCCTAATGAAATGCCTAGTACACACGATTGTTTTTCCCATCTGGAAAACTGCTGTGTTTTCCTTTGGCCGGGAAAACCGGACGGGAAAACTGCGGTTTAAAAAATTAGAACATGTTCTCTGATTTCTCGCCGTGAATCGCGGCGTTTTTCCCCCCGCAGTTTTCCTATGGGAAACACTGCGAGGGAGCATACACACGGCCGGTTTTCCTGACCAAAGTTCTCCTGGCAGTTTTCCTGTCAGGAAAACCGGCCGTGTGTACAGGGGAAAAGGGACCGAGCCGGTTCCCGGTTTTCCTGGCGATCTTTTGACCGTCAGGAAAACCGATCGTGTGTACTAGGCATAAGAAAAAAAGGGTTTGTAAAGGAAATTTTTTTTTTTTATCTTAATGGCTTCCTTTACCTTAATGCAGTGCTGTTTTCATGTCCTCATTGTTCGTTTTTGCTCTCAAGTTGCTGTAATCCTTCTCTGATCTCCACACTTCCTGGTTGTCTGTTTCCTGATGACCACAGTACTGGGAGCTTTCTCTCTGTGGTCACTAATCAAGGAGGTGTGATTACTGTGTGTCTAAAACCCCCACAGCACCAATCAGTTTCGTTTTCCAAACCATCACTGCCCTGTATTGGCTCTGTGGCTCT
Source organism: Rana temporaria (assembly GCF_905171775.1). Taxonomy (NCBI): domain Eukaryota; kingdom Metazoa; phylum Chordata; class Amphibia; order Anura; family Ranidae; genus Rana; species Rana temporaria. The sequence continues at coordinate 200,045,090 of NC_053494.1, read as the reverse complement.
GTACAGCAGAGAGGCAGGAAACAACATGCAAAAACGAAACTAGAAACTACAGGCACATTATATGATTGATTTTTATCTATTTTTAATCATTTTTAAAAGGAATCAGTTAACTATTATGTCTCTATACCCAGTAAACAGTCATTTCAGCAAAAAAAATGTTTTCCTTTACAACTCCTTTAAGGTGGGATTTGCACTTTACATAGTATGGCTTTGTAATCTTTCCACTCCTCTACACCTGGTCATATCCTTGTCCTGTCCCTCTAGGTGTGCACATGGAGGATGCATCTGTTCACCTGCGTCCAGCTCTCTTGTATTGTGCTGCTCTGGGTGGTGAAATCGTCTCCGGCTTCGCTGGCCTTCCCGTTCCTCCTCATCCTCACCGTTCCGCTCAGACGGTTCATCCTGCCCAAGTTTTTCCACGAGAGAGAACTGAAAGCTGTAAGTTATACTTCATACATTTTACATTGAAATTGTAATATTTTCCAAATGTTCACTCTCTTTTATAAATGTCTTGTTCCCATCTTGTGTACCTTACAGCGCATGCGTGCATTTTTGTGTTTTGGGACGTTTTGAAAGGGCTGTCCACATTTTATAATTGTTAATGAATGTTTAAAAAAATGTATTCTCAAAAATAACCACTGGCCAGATTAATGTTATGCTGCGTACACACGATCATTTTTTGTGTTCTAAAAAATTACATTTTTCAGGCTCTAGAAAAAATGCCTTTTTTTTTAACCCGATCATTAAAACGGCCTTGCCTACACACGATCGTACAACACGTACGACGGCACTATAAAGGGGAAGTTCCATGCGGATGACGCCACCCTTGGGGCTGCTTTTGCTGATTTTGTGTTACTAAAAGACGATTTGCGCTTTTCTGTCTGTTACAGCGTGATGAATGCGCTTACTCCGTTATGAATGGTAGTTTTACCAGAACAAGCGCTCCCGTCTCATAACTTGCTTCGGAGCATGTGCGGGTTTTTTACGTCGTTAAATACTTAAGACCCGGACCAAAATGCAGGTAAAGGACCCGGCAAGGTTTTGCGATTCGGCACTGCGTCGCTTTAACAGACAATTGCGCGGTCGTGCGACGTGGCTCCCAAACAAAATCGGCGTCCTTTGTTTCCCACAAATAGAGCTTTCTTTTGGTGGTATTTGATCACCTCTGCGGTTTTTATTTTTTGCGCTATAAACAAAAATAGAGCGACAATTTTGAAAAAAATTCAATATTTTTTTACTTTTTGCTATAATAAATATCCCCCAAAAATATATAAAAAAACATTGTTTTTCCTCAGTTTAGGCCGATACGTATTCTTCTACATATTTTTGGTAAAAAATATCGCAATAAGCGTTTATCGATTGGTTTGCGCAAAATTTATAGCGTTTACAAAATAGGGGATAGTTTTATTGCATTTTTATAAAAATAATTATTTTTTACTACTTACGGCGGCGATCAGCGACTTTTTTTGTGACTGCGACATTATGGCGGACACTTCGGACAATTTTGACACATTTTTGCGACCATTGTCATTTTCACAGCAAAAAATGCATTTAAAATGAATTGTTTACTGTGAAAATTACAATTGCAATTTGGGAGTTAACCACAAGGGGACGCTGATGGGGTTATGTGTGACCTGAAGTGTGTTTACAACTGTAGGGGGGTGTGGCTGTAGGTGTGACGTCATTGATTGTGTCCCCCTATAAAAGGGATCACACGATCGATGACGCCGCCACAGTGAAGAACGGGGAAGCTTTGTTTACACACGGCTCTCCCCGTTCTTCAGCTCCGGGGACCGATCGCGGGACTCCAGCGGCGATCGGGTCCGTGGGTCCCGCGGTCCCAGTCACGGAGCTTCGGACCGGGTCGCGGGCTGGACAATAGCACAGGACGTACCTATACGTGCTTGTGCCCAGCCGTGCCATTCTGCCGACGTAAATGTGCAGGAGGCGGTCCTTAAGTGGTTACTTACCTGCTCTGTGTAGTGGTGTTTGCACAGAGCAGCCCCGATCCTCCTCATCTCAGGTCCCTCGCCGGAGCTCCTGGCTCCTCCCCCTAACCGATTGCCCCCACAGGAAACAGCTTGCAATGGCTGACATCCAAGCAGGCATGCTTCCAAGCCACTGCTCTGCGTGTCCATTCACACACAGAGCCAAGGCTCAGCCCTGCCCCCTCACTCCTCATTGGCTCAGTGGCTGTGATTGCCAATGACTCCCACTGCTGTCTCAGCCAATAAGGAGGCAGGGTCCCTGGAGAGCTGAGGCACTTGTGCACATCGCTGGATTGAGATGGGGCTCAGGTAAGTATTGGGGGGAACAGAATGCATGAAGGTAAAAAACCTTGAGCTTTTAGAACCACTTGAATCACTTTAACTCTCAACATGAACTAGAATCAGATTTTAGCGGGGTGACACTTTAACTGGCAATCTTATTGCTCATATCTGCTTGGTCTTTTTAGTTGGATGCTGAAGATGTTGAACCAAACTTTGATGAAGACGGCCAGGATGAATACAATGAGCTTCATATGCCTGTGTGATCCTTCTCCACTGTGCCAAAATCAGTATGGATCCTTTCACCAGAACTCCTCCGTATGGATCCATCCTTTCTCCAGAACTCCTCCGTATGGATCCATCCTTTCTCCAGAACTCCTCCGTATGGATCCATCCTTTCTCCAGAACTCCTCCGTATTGATCTTTTCTCCAGAACTCCTCCGTATGGATCCTTTCTCCAGAACTCCTCCGTATGGATCCTTTCTCCAGAACTCCTCCGTATGGATCCTTTCTCCAGAACTCCTCCGTATGGATCCTTTCTCCAGAACTCCTCCGTATGGATCCTTTCACCAGAACCCCTCTTTGCAGTGTCTGGTTTTAGTTCTGCTGAGGCCCACAACTGATTAAGCCCAAACCTGTTTTGACCTCACGCGTGCATTATTTCATATTCTGATCCCAGAACCCACAATCACATGACGTTGGGTTCCATGCTTAAAGACGCATTAAAAAAATATATATTTTGCAGTTCTGTCCCCTATGGTGCAAAGTGCACAAAGTAACTTTGTCCTATGTTTCTAAGCCCTTTCTAACCCGCTACAATAACAGTTATGAAGGACATGACTGGTCCATAAGTGGAGCTTGTCTCGGACCTTCAACATCAGCTATAAATGAGACGGCTGGTCCTTAAGTGTAGCTTGTCTCAACTCTTGAACAACAGCTATGAAGGAGACGGCTGGTCCATAAGTGTAGCTTGTCTCGGCTCTTCAACATCAGCTATAAAGGAGACGGCTGGTCCATAAGTGTAGCTTGTCTCGGCTCTTCAACATCAGCTATGAAGGAGATGGCAGCTACATAAGTGTAGCTTGTCTGGGCTCTTCAACAACAGCTATGAAGGAGACGGCTGATTCATAAGTTCAGCTTTTCTGGGCTCTGAGCACTTTACTGAGACAAGCAATACAAGAGGAATGCAGTGAGAGGTGGGACTTATTAGCCTCTGTATTCCTCTTGCTGCCCTTTCTAACCCTAGTTATTAGATTTGATCTGCTCTCCTCCCGCTGTGGCCGCTACAACAACAGTTATGAAGGAGACGGCAGGTCCATAAGTGTAGCTTGTCTCAACTCTTCAACAACAGCTATAAATGAGACGGATGGTCCTTAAGTGTAGCTTGTCTCAACTCTTCAACAACAGTTATGAAGGAGACGGCTGGTCCATAAGTGTAGCTTGTCTCAACTCTTCAACAACAGCTATAAATGAGACGGATGGTCCTTAAGTGTAGCTTGTCTCAACTCTTCAACAACAGCTATGAAGGAGACGGCTGGTCCATAAGTGTAGCTTGTCTCGGCCCTTCAACATCAGCTATGAAGGAGACAGCTGGTCCATAATTTAGCTTGTCTCGGCTCTTAAACAACAGCTATGAAGGAGACAGTAGCTACATAAGTGTAGCTTTGTCTGGGCTCTTCAACAACAGCTATGAAGGAGACGGCTGATTCATAAGTTCCGCCTTTCTGGGCTCTGAGCACTTTACTGAGACACGCAATACAAGAGGAATGCAGTGAGAGGTGGGACTTATTAGCCTCTGTATTCCTCCTGCTGCTGCTTGTCTCTGGAAACTGTTCATAGCTGAGGAAAGCTACACTTATGAATCAGCCGTCTGCTTCAAAGCTGTTGTCAGATCAACCTTGGCAGGAGGGGAAGGGGTGGTTGGAACCTCCCCCCTAGGATCGGGCATCATAACTAGGGTTAGAAAGTGCTTAGAAATATGGAGCAAAGTACTCCATGTATTTTGTTCCATAGGGGACAGAATTGGAAAATAAAAATTATAAATGATATAAAATTATATATTTTTCTTAAAAAAAAAAAAACTATGGAATTATGAAAGCGAATAAGCCAAATATTTATTAAATATAAAACTAAACACTGTTCTTGTTACAAAGTATTTTTTTTACAACTGAACTACAGGCAAAAAGCTACATACAGATGCAATACATTCATGGGAGCCGTTTTATATGTCCAGTTCTGAGATGTGCGTATCTATAATCTGCCATTAGTCAGATCAGGTGACATAAGAAGCAATAACAGCATAGCCCTGTTTGGCAAGACAGGAGACCTGATTTTTCTCTGCTGCAGTTCACTAACATTTACAGGTCTTATCCCTCCCCCATCCTGTGATTGGACAGTAAAAGGAGACTAATGATCTCTCCTCCTGTCAGCATTCCCCTTGTTAGCATATGACCACTAAACACAACTGATTTGCTTCTTTTCACTTTTCTGGTTTGATTCCTGCTATACAGGGGTTTCAAGTGACTGATAACGTCAAAAGCACTGCTTGCATTAAAAAAAAAATATTTTATGGTATATTAAACACTTATGTACCACTGTACATTTTTGAATGGTGAAGTGGTGCCGTTTATATGCGACACTGCAGAAATCACCCTTGGTCAACCAGTTCCCCCATAAATGGTTGTGATCTTAGCCATCATTGGGCGGCTCAGTTCATAGACACCGTAAACAGAGCCGATCCGAGAAATAATTAATTGTAATAAGAATTTATTTAACATTAAATGTATGTAAACCGAAAATGTTTTATTTATTTTTTGATGTCACAATGTAGAGTATAGGATTTCCTATCATCTGTGCCCAGTCTTGCCACAAAAAGTTAATCCAGCTCTGAGCAATCCTCTTTTATTGGAGACAGGCATTATTTTTTAATTCCCACCCCCACTCCTTTTCTGAAGTCATGTGGTTACTTTTCTGGATTTTGACTGGATGTTAGTGATCATAGCAGAATTTAGTGTAAGGAATACACAGGAAAAAATGCATGTTGACAAGGGGAGTGTAGAGGAGGGTGGGGAGTCTACTGACATCACGACTCCACCCACCGAGCTCCAGACAACAGATCCACCCCCAGAATCTGCAGTTTTTCAGTTCTTATAACAGACAGAGGGGAAATATTTGACAGGTAAGGATACATGCAGGAGGCATCTATATCCTTATAGATCAGCACTATGGCAGTAGTTTAGAAAGGATGAGAGTGGCTTTACATCCACTTTAATAATTGTAAACAGTGATAATTAAAGTGACTCTTATAAAAGTGTCCATTGCACTTGCAGAAAAAATATTGAATGATTAATGAACTAGTCCCTGGTCCTCTATAAATGGTGATGGTAAAACTGGTGATCTTAGCCGTGCTCTTAAGCCTCGTAGACACGCCAGGAGAACTACCAGGATGAGCTTTTGGTCGGGAAAACGTGTGTATGCTTCCTCGCAGTTTTCCCGACAGGAAAACTGCTAGCAATCCCGGCGGGAAAATAGAGAACCTGCTCTCTATTTTCCCGCGGGGATTCCTGGCGGTTTTAAACCTGGCACTTTTCCTTTGGGGAAACACTGCGAGGGAGCATACACATGGCCGGGATTCATGCCAAAGCTTTCCCCGCAGTTTTCCAGACGGGAAAATCTCTCGTGTGTATACGGGGAAAGTTACAGAGCAGGTTCCCGATTTTCCTGTCGAGATTCCCGGTGGAATTTATACCGCCGGGAATCCCGGTCCTGTGTACAGGGCTTTACAGTGAATGCATTAACTGGATAGAATTCCCCACCAGTCTTTTGTTCCATATATACCATGGGCACTGGTAATGTGTTTGCCACCTCCCTGAAATGACTTTTTGCAGGTTGGCATGTTTGTGTTACTGAAAATTACAGAGCTGCAGATTGAAAAGTAAAGGTAATTTTTAATAACATTCAATTACAATATGACTTGTGTTGCAATTGTATACACTATGGGGTAGATCCACGTACCTGCGCGCAATAATACGACGGGCGCAGCGTATCTAAGATACACTACGCCGCCGTAACTTTTTGCGCCGTAAGTTACGGCGGCGTAGTGTATCTTTGGCGGCGTAATGGCGCGCCATTCAAATCTTTGTGATGGGGGCGTGTTTTATGTAAATACGTTGTGACCCGACGTAAACAACGTTTTTTTTTAACTGCGCATGCGCTGTCCGTGGGGGTATCCCAGTGCGCATGCTCGAAATTAACCCGGAACAAGCCAATGCTTCCGACGGTGATGTCATTCTACGCAAATCCCTATTCGCGAACGACTTACGCAAACATTTCAAATTTCTACGCGCGAACGGCGGCCATACTTAACATTGAGTACGCCTCATAACAGTAGCTTTAACTATACGCCGGAAAAAGCCGGACGTAAAAAAATGTGCCGGCCGTACTTACGTAACTAGCTAATTTGCATACTCGACGCGGAATTCGACGGAACCGCCACCTAGCGGCCGCCAACGTAATACGTTTGTGGATCTGCCCCTATATCAGGGATATGCAATTAGCGGACCTCCAGCTGTTGCAAAACTACAAGTCCCATCATGCCTCGGCCTCTGGGTATCATGCTTGTGGCTGTCAGAGTCTTGCTATGCTTCATGGGAATTTCTGCAATAGCTGGAGGTCCGCTAATTGCATATCCCTGCACTATGTTATCATTTTTTTTATTTGCTATTTTTTTTCCCAGGAAAGTGGAGGAGTTCAGCTTTAAATGTTGTCAGTCCGGTGCCTCTCCCTAGTCCTGGTTAGATAATCATGACTGAAGCATGAACTGTATAATGAGTGGAGGAGCCCAGCGCGTCTATCAACAAGGGACCTTCTTCTTCTTCTTCCCTGTCCTCGCCAAGGCTTAAAATAGCCCAAATCGTGCCTTCATCCTCTGAGATCTGGCCTACAGCCAGGCCCGGGATTTCAGCTCACACGTTCTGGTTGGAGTGGAATGAATGAAATCTTCAATTGTACTTAATGAGCCAGGAAGATTCCTGCCAATCCGACACAAAGAGAGCACATCAAAGCAGACACAAAACAAAATGCTGCATTAGTGCTAATGGACTCTTCAAAGTGCAGTCAGGGCTTTCCTACATCCAATACAAGTCAAGGATACAATAGGAGAATGGACAAGACACCGACCTCTCGTTATTCAGGGACAGACTTAAAGCGACCTGCATGGAAAGACATTTTCCGACATGGAAGCAAAGGAGTGCTGGTTGCACAGCTGTAGGAACAAGTCAGTAATGGCCACCTAAAGATCCCAACACTTTAACCATTTAGGGACCGGAAGGATCTACTCCCTTTAAGTGGAGGTTCACCCGAAAACTTAATTTTTAACATTAGATTGATGCTCATTTTGTCTAGGGAAATCGGGTAGTTTTTTTTAAAATCCAAGCCGTACTTACCGTTTTAGAGATACATCTTCTCCGCCGCTTCCGGGTATGGGCTGCGGGACTGGGCGTTCCTATTTAATTGACAGGCTTCCGATGGTCGCATACATCGCGTCACGATTTTCCGAAAGTAGCCGAACGTCGGTGCGCAGGCGCCGTATAGAGCTTCTTTCAGCTACTCGTGACGCGATGTATGCGACCGTCGGAAGCCTGTCGGAAGCCTGTCAATCAAATAGGAATGCCCAGTCCCAAAGACCATACCCGGAAGTGGCGGAGAAGATCTATCTCTAAAACGGTAAGTACTGCTTCGACTTTTAAAAAAACACCCGATTCCCCTTGACAAAATGAGCCTCAATCTAATGTTAAAAAAATGTTTTCGGGTGAACTCCCGCTTTAAGGACCAGGCCATTTTTTGCGATACGGCACTGCGTCGCTTTAACTGACAATTGTGCGGCTGTGCGACGTTGTACCCAAGATTGTGTTTTTCCCACAAATCTTTCTTTTGGTGGTATTTGATCACTTCTGCAGTTTTTATTTTCTGCACGATAAACAAAATAAGAGCGACAATTTAGAAAAAAAAAACACAATGGCCCGGATTCACATACAGCGGCGCATAGTTATGTCGGCGAGCACAGTATTCACAAAGCACTTGCTCCGAAATCTACGCTGGGTTCCCTCGGCGTAACTCGTCGTAAGTGGCAGTGGGCGTGAGCCATGCTAATGAGGCGTGACCCCATGTAAATAATGGGCCGAGCGCCATCAAGATACGAATAACGAACGGCGCATGCGCCGGCTTATGGACGTATCCCAGTGCGCATGCTCAGAATCACGTTGGAACGAACGCCTAAGATACGTCGAATCACTGCCTACGACGTGAACGTAACCTACGAATAGCCCTATTCACGTACTACGTAAACGACGTAAAAAACGACGGCTGTGTTCCCTGGTGCAGCCATTTGCATTGAGGCTGCTGACTTACACCTGCTATATGAGGCAGGTACGACTTACGTAAACCGCGTATATTAATGCGCCGGGCGCAAGTACGTTTGTGAATCGGCGTATCTCACTCATTTGCATATTCGAATCGTAAATCAATGGGAGCGCCCCTTGCGGCCAGCGTAAATATGCGCCCACGATACGACGGCGTAGGAAACTTACGTCGGTCGGATGAAGCCTAGTTTCAGGCGTATCTTGCTTTCAGAGTTAGGCGCATAGATACGATGGCGCATATGTGCACTTACGCGGCGTATCTCGAGATACGTCGGCATAAGTGCTACGTGAATCCGGGCCATAATTTTGTAATTTTTGCTATAATAAATATTCCAAATTTAAAAAAAAAAAAGTGTTTTTTTTGTTTTTTTGTTCAGTTTAGGCCAATATGTATTCTTCTACATATTTTTGGTAATACAAATTGCAGTAAGCGTATATTAATTGGTTTGCACAAAAGTTATAGGGCCAGATTCACAAATGAGATACGACGGCGTATCTTCTGATAGAATCATAGAATCAGTTAAGCATAGATATCCCTAAGATCCGACAGGTGTAATTGTTTTACACTGTCGGATCTTAAGATGCAATACCGCGGCCGCCGCTGGGGGGAGTTTGCGTCGTAAACCAGCGTCGGGTATGCAAATTAGGAGTTACTGCGATCCCCGACGGTTTTTCGCGTTCGCTACGTCGCTAGTCTAGTTTCCCGTCGCAAAGTTTTTTTGGTGCCTTAACTTTACACAGCAATCGTATTGCTGTGTAAAGTATGGCCGTCGTTCCCGCGTCGAAATTTAAAAAATAACGTCGTTTGCGTAAGCCGTCCGGGAATACGCCGTTCAAAAAAATGACGTCACGGCGCGCAAAGCACGGCGGGAGTTAAGAAACGTTGTTTGCGTAAGTTGTACGTGAATGGGGCTGGGCGTAAGTTACGTTCACGTCGTACGCATTGAGCCGACGTATCTTAGGGAGTATTTGCAACGTGATTCTGACCATGCGCGCACATGCGCCGTTCGTTCGGCCATGCATTTACATGGGGTCACGCTTCATTATAATACTACACGCCCACTGCCTTGCTACTTTGAATTAGGCGGGCTTACGGCGGCCCATTTACGTTACGCCGGCGTAAATATGGGAGCAAGTGCTTTGTGAATACTCAGCTTGCCTCTCAATGTTACGTCGGCGTAGCGCATATGAGATGCGCTACGCCTATCTAAAGATGCGCCGATCTCTCTGAATCTGGCCCTGTGATTTTAGTAATAAAAAAACCTTACCTTTAATAACAGTATTCTATTCTATTTTATTCCATCCCAGAGCAGGAGGTCGTGGGCCACATCAGAGGGCTCCGCGGGCCACTGGTTGGGCACACCTGCTCTATGTAATATCTGGTTTTACATGGCAGGCCTGTAAGTGAATGTCTTACCCACTGAGTGTTCGAAGCATTACTCGGCTTTGGCTGAACCCATGGGCAAAACACATAAAACTGAAACAAGTTTTGTCTCTTATCACATGGTAACCAGAACCACCTGAACCATTTATTTTTAAAAGTTTGACAAGCTGTGGACACCGAGTACGCTACACATGCCCCAAAAAACTTAATTGAAGCACAGAGGGCGTACTGTATGTTCTTCTACCCTGCTGCTTCTCCCACGCTCAAACTTGATGGCCATTTCCAGCTGTCAAAATGACAGCAGGGAGTTGCAGTGTAAGTACAGCAACAATAACAGCTGTTGATGTCATTCAATGAGCACCAATCTGCATATGATGTCAGTTAAAGCAACCTCACAAGAAAAAATAGTTGCTTTTTTTTGTTATTTGAAAAAATAAAATGAGCTCATATTTTTTTTTAAATCAAAATGACGTTTATTGAGCATAAAGAATAAATGAACAGACGGGTGAGAAGTGCAACATGCACTACAAGTACAAATCAAACCATTTGACATACACAAGGACATGCAAGAGGAAGGCCGGGAGAGATGAGGAGGAGAGGTGTTTACGTGGTGTGGGGCACCAAGTGGCAGGGGCGAGAAAGGGGAGAGTCCGTGAGTGGAGAAAATAGTGCCGTGCACGTGGAGGAGTCCTCCAGCCATCTGTCCCAGATCTTATTGTACTTCTTCGGGCAACCCCTGCGGGCATACATTACTTTTTTGTAGGGGAGGGCGGTGTTGACAGCCCTGATCCATTGCTGCAGAGTGGGAGGAGCCCCCCTCATCCACCTCCTGGCGATCAGCATCCTAGCGAGGAACAACGTTAAATAAGTTCATATTTAAAGGGTCACTAAAGGAAAAAATTTTTTTAGCTAAATAGCTTCCTTTACCTTACTGCAGTACTGGTTTCATGTCCTCATTGTTTGTTTTTGCTTTGAAGTGGCTGTAATTCTGCTCTGATCTCCACACTTCCTGGTTGCCTGTTTCCTTATAACCATGGTACTGGGAGATTTTCACGGTGGTCTAAGCTGTCATTACTGTGTGTCTAAAACTCCTCAGAACCAATCAGATTCATTTTAAAAACAAAACACTGCCCTGGATTTGTTTGTTTTTGTTCTGTGAGTCTTCCCGACTCACCTCTCACCCGGAACTTCATGTATGTACCTTTAAAACCGAAAGTGAAACTAGAGGCACATTATATGATAGATTAAATTCAATTTTTAATCATTTTTAAAAGGAATCCGTTAACTTTTATGTCTCTATACCCAATAAACAGTCAGCAAAATTTTTTTTTTCCTTTAGTGACCCTTTAATCGCTTATTAACCATTCATTTACCCTAAACAGCCCAAATTAATCTCTTCTTCCCCTTCTCCCTGTGAGCTATTATTTACCTGCCAATTTTATTTCATTTTCTATCAATTTTTCTATTGACACTTTTTTGTTTTTGTTCATTTTGTTTGTTATTTTTTAGTGTTGCATCAAACAATGGCAACATTGAAAAACCAAACTTTATTTGTAATTTTGTAAATAACTTTGCAACACTTTGTCCTGGAATCATAATTTTATTTTAATTTTAAATATGACAAATTATATAATACAATTTATACTTCTATCTACTATATAACATTCTTTAACCACTTAAGGACCAGCCCATGTACATATACGTCCACAATATGGCACGTACAGGCACATGGGCGTATAGGTACGTCCTCGCCTATTAGCGGGTGGGGGGTCCGATCGGGACCCCCCCCGCTACATGCGGAGGTCGGGTCCGCTCGGGGAGCGATCCGGGACCACGGCGCGGCTATTTGTTTATAGCCGCTCCGTCGCGATCGCTCCCCGGAGCTGAAGAACGAGGAGAGCCGTGTGTAAACACGGCTTCCCCGTCCTTCACTATGGCGGCGCATCGATCGCGTCATTCCCTTTATAGGGAAGACACGATCGATGACGTCATTCCTACAGCCACACCCCCAAACAGTTGTAAACACATACTAGGTGCACCCTAACTCCTACAGCGCCACCTGTGGTTAACTCCCAAACTGCAACTGTCATTTTCACAATAAAGAATGCAATTTAAATGCATTTTTTGCTGTGAAAATGACAATGGTCCCAAAAATGTGTCAAAATTGTCCGAAGTGTCCGCCATAATGTCGCAGTCACGAAAAAAATTGCTGATCGCCGCCATTAGTAGTAAAAAAAAAAATAAAAAATAAAAATGCAATAAAACTATCCCCTATTTTGTAAACACTATAAATTTTGCGCAAACCAATCGATAAACGCTTATTGCGATTTTTTTTACTAAAAATAGGTAGAAGAATACGTATCGGCCTAAACTGAGGAAAAAAAATGTTTTTATATATGTTTTTGGGGGATATTTATTACAGCAAAAAGTAAAAAATATTGCTTTTTTTTCAAAATTGTCGCTCTATTTTTGTTTATAGCGCAAAAACTAAAAACCGCAGATGTGATCAAATACCACCAAAAGAAAGCTCTATTTGTGGGGAAAAAAGGACGCCAATTTTGTTTGGGAGCCACGTCGCACGACCGCGCAATTGTCTGTTAAAGCGACGCAGTCCCGAACTGTAAAAACACCTTGGGTCTTTAGGCTGCATATTGGTCCGGGGCTTAAGTGGTTAAAACTGACATTGATCAAAGTAGAATTTTTTTTTTTTTTTTGTTTTTGGCTATTGATTGTTAAACTTTAATAAAAATTATTGAAACATTAAAAAAATAAAATCAATTTGCAAGACAAAATCACAAATAGATAATTAGGTAGATTCACAAAGAGTTAGGCCGGCTTATCAGTAGATAAGCCGACCTAACTCTGAATCTACGCCGGCGTTTGTTTAAGTGTATTCTCTAACAGAGATACACTTAAACATATCTAAGATAGGACGGCTTGCGCCGTCCTATCTTAGATTGCAATGTTTTGGCTGACCTCTAGGTGGCGCTTCCATTGCGGCCGGCGTAGATTATGTAAATGAGCTTTTACGACGATTCCTGAACGAACGGGAGCCCGCCGCAGTCGATTAACGTTGTTTCCCTAAGGCCTAAGGCGGCCTAAAGTTATTCCACCTATGAGGTGGAATAACAATGTTAAAGTATGGCCGCCGTTCCTGCCGCGAGGTTCGAATTTTTTACGTTGTTTGCGTAAGTCGTCCGCGAATCGGGAGTTACGTCGTTTACGTCCGCGTCAAAATCAATAGGCCCGCACGGCCTACTTAGCCGCAATGCGCATTGGGAAATGTAGTCGCCCGGCGCATGCGCAGTGTCAAAAAACGTGAGGTCAAGCCTCATTTCCATACAGCACGCCCCCCTCCAAGTCATTTGAATTAGACGCCCTTACGCCCGCTCGTTTTAGGCTACACCGCCGTAGATTAGCAGGTAAGTAGATTGTGAATCACTACTAGCCTAACTAATTTACGGCGGTGTAGCCTAAAAAGGCTAGGCCGCCCTAAATTAAGGCCACTGTGTGTGAATCTACCCAACAGTATTACGTTGTTGCTAATGAGGAAGCTATTGCTAAACAAACAGGCTCATAGTATGCAGTATATCTTTTAAAAAATTGTGAAAAAATGTAAAACTTGCGTTAGTCCATAGGGGGTGTGCGCGTGCAAGAGCTGAAGTGGTTAAAATGGAATGCGATTCAGTCATATTAGTTGCATGAACTCATCAATGGGTGGAGAAAACATCAGAGGAATATGTTGAACTGTGGGAGATGGTGGAGTTATTATCCCATTCGCCATCACTCAATGTTCCCACCGATTCCTGGGACGGTTCCTTGTGGAGCTCCTTATGGGTATTTATTGAGCTTTCAAGTTCTGCACAGCGCTCGCGAACCTGGGGACAACAACAGATCAATCTGAATTACTATATTAGCTTATAACCTTAAAGATACACGGTCACCTTGCTCATGTTGGGTATAGTGGTAGTGCCATCCCTTGATCTCCATATAATCACCTTGCTTGCAATCCCTTAGCTGCTCCTTCCTCTTTTGCACTGAAATTGGTTGAGTGGGTTGATCTGGAAGAGCAGTGATTTCACCCCCCAGGTCATGTGGTCACACTCAAGCTTAGTAATTAGCTGCTATGCCTGGGCAACATCACAGGGGAGCAGGTTACATGCTACCCCTTATCCAGAGGTTTTGGGTATTCTCAAAGGAAGGAGTAGTGGGGGAGTGAGAGTAGGGTGAATGTAAAAGGGTTGGGCAATGCCCTTTGCAGAGACCCTGTCATTGCACAGGACATTCCCACAGTTTGATCACTGGGGGAGAGGAGACTGAGGGAGTGCTTACTTCTACCTGCAGCAGACTGATTACCATAGGCGTGCGCAAGGGGAGTGCCAGGTGTGCCTGGGCACATCCTAATCCTGGGGTTGGCAACCTGTCAATGGTGGGCAGGTGACAGGTAAACCACAATCCTTCTTTGCCGGTCCTCAGAACCCGGACAGGAGAGGTGGCGGGGGTGGAATTTAGTGGGACCAATCTGTATTTACCTCCTGCAGCAGCTGAAAGTAGGCTTCTCCTCCTCTCCCTTTTGCCAACATTCAGCTGCTACAGGAGGAAAATATAGGGGATCGGTACTAATATATGCCACCCCTCCTTTCCCTGTTCCTCTTCCTTCTGTTGCCCGGGTCCCCCATGTGCTCCCTTGCTCCCCCTTTCTCCCATTGTTTCAGGATGAAGAGCGGGGATATGTGTTGGAGCTTTGGGGTGCACACCCTAATGCAATAAGCTGCGCACACCTATGCTGATGACATAATATCAGCCGATGCAAAGTTACTGAATTCGAATTCAAGGACAGATTTTTAATGATATGTAGCACCCTCTAGTACTAGAAGTGTAAATGGTTATTTTCCTAGTACAGGCAAATTTATGTAGGCTTGGCTGGCAGCCAAGCCTACCAGTTTTTGTTTTCTGGGTTGGGCAGAAATCCAGGGAGAGCTGGATGACTCACAGGCAGCATCACTAAGACCTCCCCCATTTATAGAATGTACTGGAACCTTCTAGAAAGATGTGGGAGAAGAGGTAATTGTATTGGCAGGGGGCAGGCCTCCTCAAATACTCACCCCCGCTGAGGAGTTGTGTTAGGGTGGAAGCTGGGGATGGAGTGTTAGGCTGCCGTGGCCTTTGAGGGAGCTCCCCAGTTAGGGGGGGGGGGGGGTGAGCTTGGGACTGGGCTCGGGTGTGGAAGGGACCTTCCTACCACCAACGGAGGTGTCCTGGACAGAAGGCACTGGGAGCAAAGAGGACAGCGGGAGAACACTGCCAGGCAAGTCTCCAGAAGGAGCAACAGGAACAGCCAAGAGGGCTGGTGAGTGAAACATAGTGAGGAGGACTGGAAGGCACGCCTGAGAGGACTGGGTACAAACAGTCTGGGATGGGTGCAGAGCCAGTAAGGAGGACTGTGGTGGCACGGGCAGTGGAAAGAGGCAGCTGTGGCCAGGGGAGCTGACAAGGCCTGAAGAGATGGTACTGGGATCAGGAGCCACGTGGGACAGCTAGCACTAGGATAACCCTATTTTTCTACACCATAGGGGTTTGTGGTCCCTGCCTGCAAAGGGCATTTTGATTTGGGCCTGGCTGAGCCAGTGATAGGCCCTAAATTTAGTGCTAGCTGGTCCTGGGAGTTGTAATTCTACAAGCAAGTTTGTGGAGGTAGAAGAGGATAAGTGTGTATATACCGGACGTATATTGTTGTGTCCCTGAAGAATTCCTATTGGTCAAGTGGGCATCCCATATGTACCCTATAACCATCCAAATTTTAAACCACTCAATAAAAACAAGTACAAGGACTATTTATTGACTGCTGTATGTCTCGAAATGTGTGTGCCTGGCTGTGCAGGGTGAGAGACAACCACAATTATCAGCAGCCCCTATGGGTGTACCGCTACAGATAAATTAGAGCTTTTGGTAAATTGTACTGTTGCTATATATTTTGACATGTCAGGAATGCAAATTACTTCAAAAAACCTCAGTGAATCAGATCTTTACTGTAAAGAAAAGGTATTGAAGGCTCATCGACAGCCAACTTTTCACAACATGCCGGAAAAAATCTGGAATGTTGGACTACATTGTTTCTTTATGCAGGTTGCATCCCTCACACATACTGGACCATGCATGTGCTGAGATCAGCCTTTCTCAACCCAAGAGAAACCCTTAAAATAATTTCAAGTCTTGGGGAACCCCCTGCTAAAATCAATTAATTGGTCACCAATGGGTAAACAGATTTCCAGACAGATACAAATACCATTGGTGTCATGCAGGTGGCTCTGCCAAGTGGTGTTGCCCACACAGCAGTAGGGGTGCCGAAATGAATCGATGCATCGCAATTCGGGTGTCACAGATGCGGTATTGATGCATGCAACTGGGAGAATCGATTACCGGGATGATGCCCGCAGCTGCAGGTATCATCCCGTTACCGTTTTCAGAGCCGCCGTCGGCTTTCCAGTGATAACAACCGATGGGGTTAAAAGCTGCTCGGTTGTTATGCCGGACGAATGGGAGGGGACATCATCCCCTCCCGCCGTCTTCCGCCGCTCTGACCGGGCCTCTCGTCCCACTGGAAGACCCAATCCACAAGCCGCTGCTTCCGGCGGCTAGAGACAGACTGGAACGAAGCGTCGGCTTCATTCCAGTCTGTATGTAAACATGGAAGCGACGTCACAACGTCACTTCCGGTTTACTTGGCTGCCAATGGCGCAAGTTTTAAAAATAAATGACAGTATTCAGAATTGCCGTTTTTGGCGATCTGAATAATTACTTTGAAGTGCAAAAGAGGGATTTGGGGTCTTTTAGACCTCCATAAAGAGTACCTGTCACCACCTATTAGGCCTCGTACACACCACCGGATCTATCCGCTGGGATTTATCCGCAGATCAGTTCCAGTGGATAGCAGGGCTGGACTGGGACAAAAATTTGGCCCTGGACTTCATCCAGACCGGCCCACTTTAATTCAATAAAATGCTGCCCCCTCCAGCCCCCCCCCCCCCCGAAAAATCACGCCCACCAAAAGGCCCCTACATCCATTATTGTATATCATGAGGGGGTGAGAGAGAGAGGAGAATGAGAGAGAGAGGGAGGGTTGAGGGAAAGGGGGTGAGAGAGGGGGGTGAGTGTAAGAAAAAGAGAGTGAGTGAGTGTAGGACCCCTTTTTACACTGAGGCGTTTTTTAGGCACTTTTGGGCTAAAAATAGCGCCTGTAAAGCAACTGAAAAACGCTTCCGCTGCAGTCCCAGTGTGAAAGCCTGAGTGCTTTCACACTGGTGTGCTGCCAGGGCGTTAGAAAAAGTCCTCCAAGCAGCATCTCTGTTTTAAAAAACGGCCCACTGAGCCATCGGCCCACCGGGAAACTCCCTGTAGTCCCTATGGCCAGTCCATCCCTGGCGGATAGATCCGGTGGTGTGTACGGCCAAGCGGATATTTATCCGCGGATATTTTTACGGCCGATGGATTTCCAGCGGATAAAAATTTCTTAGCATGCTAAGAAATCTATCCGCTGGAATCCTGTCCAGCGGATTGATCCGGTGGTCTGTACAGACTCACCGGATCAATCCGTCCGATCCCCTCCCTCGTATGCGCCGTAATGATTCGACGCATGCGTGGAAGTCTTTACCTTCCAGCGTCGCGCACGTCGCTGCGTCATCATCGCGGCGACGGCTAAAACACATCACCGCGGATGGATTCCACGCGGAATTCAATCTGATGGTTAGTACAACCATCAGATCAAAATCCGCCAGAGGATTTATCCGCTGGAACGGTCCGGAGGACCATTTCCAGTGTATAATCCTCTCGTGTGTATGGGGCCTGACTGTCACAAGGCATGTTTGCATTGTAAAAAAATAAAAAAGAATAAATAGAACAATTTTTTTTTTTTTTAAAGCACCCCTGTCCCCGATAGCTCGCGCAGCAAAGACTCGCTCAAGTCGCGCCCGCATATGTAAACAGTGTTCAAATCACACATGCGAGGTATCGCCACGATCGTCAGAGCGAGAGAAATAATTCTAATAAATAAAAAAGTGTCGCCTATGCATCATGACGCTTACTAGATAATCATGATGCATTGTGGAATCGAATCGCTTATCAGATAATCGTAATCGAAACGAATCGTGAGACCAGTGAAGATGCGCACCCCTATACAGCAGTCAGTATCAGACCAATCAACCACAGTTCTGGGAACCCCTAGCAAACTCATGAGGAACCTTGGTAGTGGCTGGCTACTGGCTAGGATAAAGAACAGGCTGATAGAACTTACTGCATTTATTTGCCGAATGAGTGATGGTCGAACTTCCAGCTCTAGCTGCCAGTCACAGTTTACGATCTGCTCTTGAAACTTTTCTAAGTTCAGTTGCCTCTGAAGTTTCTCCAGCCTCTTCTTGTTCTCCAGGCTGATAGTGGTTTGTACATCAGATGTTCCCTGTCCATCTTTCTGCATTAACTGCTTCAGTTCATCAATGTCTTGTTGCAAAGTCCGAACCTTCTGTTTGGCATCCTTCATTTGGTGCTCCAGAACCTCAGCCCGCCCAGCTCTCCATAAGAGAAACATCATATGCTCCCTTGTGTCCTTCAGATGGGACTGAGCTTCTACGTCAGCTGAGTGTTTAAAGGCCCCAAAAAGTTGTCTGTCGTCCCCTAACCTGAGATATTCTATACCCAACTCAGGTTGGGATTCAAAGGTGGGTGAAGGTTTCTTGGATTGGGTTTCATGGAGCAGAATCCAGTTTTGTGCCAGGTTAGCCGTCACTAGACTCTCTTCAAATATATCTGGGATACAATGTAGAAGAGCCATGGAACGTGGAGTTCCATTATAATGTTGTTGTCCAGGGCTCCCTGTGCTCAGAAGAAGGGCCCAATTACGACGGTGGTGGAAGAGTTGTCGCGCAGTGCCTGAGATATTTGGAGGAGACAGCGGGATCGTTGTTGGTGTGGTCTCATCCTCGTCGTTGACGTAGAGGTTATCACACAAAGGAAAAACAACATGGTCGTCAAAAGCATCCTTCATTGTCCGCAGGTAGTTCACATAGGACAGAAGCCAGGATAAGTACTTATGAAGTTGCACCCCTTGGTCCCTGGTGGTGGAAGAAGAGTGGACATACTGCTCTATATGCTTCCAGTTATGAACTTCCACCTTGTGGTCTTCTGATAGCAGCACCAGAGCCCTCTGCAATGTCTGCAGGTCAAAGTTCACGCGACACTTCTGAACTTGTTCTTCAAAGACCCTAAGTTCTTCCCGTAAGGATTTGTAGAACTTATCCATCCCGGAGCCAGGCACAAAGCTCTATGCTAAGAGAATAATTGAGTTCCTCGGTAGAAGATACTTTGCACCTCTAGTGTTTGTCCAAGCTTAGGAACGTTCCATTAGCTCTTGAAGGATCTCAGAGTTGGGTTGCTTGCCAGTTGCCACCAACGTTCTCCAAACTTTTCAAAGTTTTTGCTTTTAGCTTGTCTGTTGGCTACCTGTGAACCTCATTCATGTGCGGCTCTCTTATTTATACTATTGTCCCTTCCCTTTTGCTGGACTCGTTTTAAAGATTACACAGAGCTGCTCGGTCTCCCAGCAACCCCAGGCAGGTTTAGACCTGTACCTGCTGATAAGACTAGTGTTTAATTTCTGTCAATTACCGTCGGTCTCCAGCGCTGACTAGGACTCCAGTAAATGACTGAAGACATAAATATTTCATGTAGGTCTGTCGCAGGTGAAGACTGATTTTACTTTTTAACCACTTCATTACTGGGCACTTAAACCCCCTCCGTGCCCAGACCAATTTTCAGCTTTCAGCGCTGACGCATTTTGAATGACAATTGCGCGGTCATACAACACTGTACCCAAATTATATTTTTATAATTTTTTTCCCACAAATAGAGCTTTCTTTTGGTGGTATTTGATCACCTCTGCGATTTGTATTTTTTGCGCTATAAACATAAAAAAACTGAAATTTAAAAAAAAAAAAATTTTTTTTTACTTTTTGTTATAATAATATTCAAAATTTAAAAAAAAAAAAAAAAAAAAAATTCCCTCGGTTTAGGCCGATACGTAGTCTTCAAACACCTCCTACAAACCTGCGGCTAGCCTTAACACTTGCGCGGTCATGCTACACTGTACCCAAACTACATTTTTAGAATTTTCTTCCCACAAATAGAGCTTTCTTTTGGTGGTATTTGATCACCTCTGGGGTTTTTATTTTTTGCTAAGCAAACCAAAAAATACCAACATTTTTGAAAAAATGTTTTTTTTGTTTCTGTCATAAATTTTTGTTTTCCCCTTCACTGACGGGCACTGATGAGTCATCGCTGATGGGCACCGATTAGGCGGCACTGATCAATTGGCACTGATAAAGTGGCACGGATGAGGAGGCACTGATAAGTAGAATTGATGGGCACTGATAGGCGGCACTGATGGGCACCAATAGGCGGCACCGATATGCAGCACTGATGGGCACTGGTAGGCAGCACTGATGGGCACTGATAGGTGGCATTGATGGGCACTGACAGGCGGCACTGACTGGCACTGACAGGTGGCACTGATGGGCAGCACTGATGATGAGGTACTGACAGGTGTTACTGCTGGGCAGTGATTGGCACTGTGGTGGGCAGTGATTGGCAATGTGGTGTGCAGTGATTGGCAATGTGGTGGGCACTGGCATACTTTATTATGGGGGCACTGGTTGGCAGGTGATTGGTACACTGGAGGGGGCTGTGCTGATAGTGCCCCCCGCCCCCATTTTGAATAAATTTAGTTTGCCATGGAAAATCTAAATTGAAAGGATCACAAAATCGAAATACCATCATGAAGCTGCGATTTGTAACTGTAGCTATATAATCAAAATGGCAGCTGGGTAAAGTAAGGTGTCAAAAGCCAATTTCTTACTATACGGGATTGTCTTACTAAGTTCAGGTTACAAGTGTAGTGATTAACACGAGTCTCATGCCAAACCTGTACACACAGAGACACACAAAGACACACAGAGACACACCAATATACACATCACTTACACAGTTAGGACGCAGAGATAAGCTCCCTATTATACTGCACATGTTAGGTACACCTACATACATTGGAGTGTTGGGAACAATTTATGGGTTTTATTTACAGATAAACGGTGGCAGTGATGTCACAATGTGCAATAAATATATTTATGAATACATGGATACTACTACTAATAAATATATATATATATATATATATATATATATATATATATATATTAATTATTACATACAGTAATATACATTATATTACATATAATATTATATTATTATACAGGGATTATATAGTGCCAACAGTTTACGCAGCGCTTTACAACTTGAGGGTGTACAGTACAAATACAATACACTATAACCACTTCACCCCCGGAAGAATAGGCTGCCCAATGACCGGGCCATTTTTTGCGATTCGGCACTGCATCGCTTTTAACTGACAATTGCGCGGTTGTGCGACGTGGCACCCAAACAAAATTGCCGTCCTTTTTTCTCCACAAATAGAGCTTTCTTTTGGTGGTATATGATCACCTCTGGGGTTTTTATTTTTTGCGCTAAAAACAAAAAAAGAGCGACAATTTTGAAAAAAAGCAGTAAACTTTTTTCTATAATGAATATTCCCCAAAAATATATATGAGAAAATATTTTTTTCCTCAGTTTAGGTCGATACGTATTCTTCTACATATTTTTGGTAAAAAAAAAAAAATCGCAATAAACGTATATTGATTGGTTTGCGCAAAAGTTATAGCGTCTACAAAATAGGGGATAGTTTTATGGCATTTTTATTTAGTAATGGCGGCGATCTGCGATTTTTTTATCGTGACTGCGATATTACATCGGACACTTATGACACTATTTTGGGACCATTGTCATTTATACAGCGTTCAGTGCTAGAAAAATGCAATGATTACTGTGTAAATGACACTGGCAAGTAAGGGGTTAACCACTAGGGGGCGAGGAAGGGGTTAAGTGTGTCCTAGGGAGTGATTCTAACTGTGAGGGGACTGAGCTACAAGTGACACGACAGTGATCACTGCTCCCGATGACAGGGAGCAGTAGATCACTGTCCTGTCACTAGGCAGAACAGGGAAATGCCTTGTTTACATCTCCCTGTTCTGCTGCTTGTAAAACGATTGTGGGACACCGGCGGACATCGAGTCCACGGGTCCCACGCGCGCTAGGTGGCAGATTCAAAGCACGTACGTTGCTTTGCCTGCCAGTGCCATTCTGCCGACGTATATCTACGTTAGGCAGTCAGAAAGTGGTTAATACAGGAGGAATCAGAGGACCCTGCTCTTTAGAGCTTACAATCTACGAGGGAAGGTCAAGAGGTAATAACTGCGGGGGATGTGCTGATGGAGAAAATAAATGTACACTTGTTAGGTGGGGGTCATATAAGCGATGTAGGCCATATAGGAGATGAGTTTTCAGGGATCGTCTGAAAGTGGACAAAGTAGGATAAAGTCGGACAGATTGGGGTAGAGCATTCCAGAGGATGGGAGAGGCTCTGGAGAAGTCCTGAAGGCGAGCATGAGATGAGGTGACAAGGGAGTTAGAGAGCAGGAGGTCTTGGGAGGAGTGAAGAGAACGATTAGGCTGGTATTTTGAGTTAGTAAAGTAGCTGGGGGCAGAGTTGTGGATGACTTTGTAAGTTATTGTTAGTATCTTGAATTGTATTCGTTGGTTGAGTGACAGCCAATAGAGGGATTGGCAGAGAGGGGTAGCAGACGCGGAGCGGTTTGTGAGGTGAATGAGCCTGGCAGCAGCATTCATGTTGGACTGAAGTGGAGATAGCCTATTAAGAAGTAAGGCAAAGAGGAGGGAGTTGCCGTAGTCGAGGCGAGAGAAGACCAGGGAGTGGATTAGAAGCTTTGTGGTGACGTTAGTTAGGAAGGGGCATATTTTGGAGATGTTGCGGAGGTTGAGGTGGCAAATTTTGGATAGCGATAGAATGTGGGGCCGAAAGGTTAGTTAAGAGTCCAGTTTTACACTTAGGACCTTGGCGTGGGGGGTCAAGTTGATAGTTGAGCTGTTGACAGAGAAATCAGGGGAGGTGGCACCCGAGGGAGGAAATATCATGAACTCGGTTAAGGATAGGTTTAGTTTGAGGAAATGATGTGACATCCAGGTTGATATGTCTGCTAGTAAGTTGGTGATGTGTGAGGAGACAGATGGAGAGAACTGGGGGGTGGAGAGATAGATTTGGGTGTCATCAGCGTAGAGATGATATTGTAAGCCATGGGAGGCAATCAACTGACCTAGGGAGGAGGTGTAGATTGAGAAAGTTTGAGGTCCAAGAACAGAACCTTGGGGGACTCCGATGGAGAAAGGAAGAGGAGAGGAGGAAGTAGAGTTGCAAGTGACACTGAAGGAGCGGTGGGATACGTAGGATGAGAACCAGCGAAGAGTACAGTCACGGAGACCAAAGAAGTGGAGTTTTTTGAGGAGGGAGGGGTGGTCCACTGTGTCAAAGGCAGCAGAGAGGTCCAGAAAAAGTAGTACAGAACAGTGCCCGTTGGTTTTAGCCGTTAGTAGGTAATTTGTGAGTTTAAGGAGAGCAGTTTCTGTGGAGTATTGAGGCCGAAATCCAGACTGAAGGGGATCAAGAAGTTTGTTCATGGTCAGATGGTCGCTTAACTGCTTGCCGACCAGCCGCCGTAGTTATACGGCGGCAGGTCGGCAGTGCTGGGCAAGAGCAAGTAGCTATACGTCACCTCGCCCAGCAGCCAATAGGGGCGTGCGTGCGCCCGCCCCCGACTCCCGTCCGCGTGCACAGGAGTCGGGGGCGGGCGAAGGGGAGATGCCATAAAACTACTCCCTATTTTGTAAACGCTATAACTTTTGCGCAAACCAATCAATAAACGCTTATTGCGATTTTTTTTTTACGAAAAATATGTAGAATACGTATCGGCCTAAACTGAGGAAAAAAAACATTTTTTTATATATTTTTGGGGGATATTTATTATAGCAAAGTAAAAGTAAAAAATATTATTTTTTTTCAAAATTGTCGCTCTATTTTTGTTTATAGCGCAAAAACTAAAAACCGCAGAGATGATCAAATACCACCAAAAGAAAGCTCTATTTGTGGGGAAAAAAGGACGCCAATTTTGTTTGGGGGCCACGTCGCACAACCGCACAATTGTCAGTTAAAGCGACGCAGTGCCGAATTGCAAAAAGTGCTCTGGTCTTTGACCAGCAATATCGTCTGGGGGTTAAGTGGTTAAAGACCAGTCTTTCAAGAAGTTTGAAGGAGAAGGCGAGTAAGGAGATGGAGCGTAGGTTGTTAAGATTGGTGGGGTCCAGTGAGGGCTTTTTAAGTATGGGGTGACTAGCGCGTTTTAGAGAGTTTGGGAAGATGCCACAAGAGAGGGAGAGGTATATAATATTATAATATTAAATATAAGGTTATAATATTATATAATAACAATATATATATATATATATATATATATATATTAGTGATCGACCGCTTATCAGTGTGGCCAATTATCGTGGCCGATATTCACTTTTTTAGAAGTATTGGTATCGGTCAAAAAACTGACCGATATTGCTTCAAGGTTTTTTTTTTTGCATGCATCACCCCGGTACTGTTCTTTAGAGCAGACGGTCGGCTTTATTGTAAAAAAAACAACTGATGCGGCACCGAGAGGCCCGAGCAACCAGCCGGCATGTCTGCCGGCTGGCGGAAGACCCAAACAAAGCCGATTGTTTCATTCGGGTCTCGGATCTAGTAATCCGGAAGCGATGTCAGGATTACTGGCATCTTAAAGGCGCCAGTTTTAAAAAATAAAGTATTCAAAAATGCTGATCTTGAAGTTTTGAATACTTTAAAATGCAGAGGAGGGGTTTGGGGTCTTTTAGACCCCCGATCTCTCCATAACGAGTACCTCTCACATGCCTATTACTGTAACAAGGGATGTTTACATTCCTTGTGTCAGCAATAACAATGATAAAAAATAAAATAAAAATTGAAATGACAGTGACATTTTTTTTTTAAATGTACAAAAATGAGTCCAAAAATATCGGCTGTCAGCGAGAGAGGTGGCCGAAATATCAGTATTGTATCGGCACTGATAAAAACTATATCGGTCGTTCCCTAATATATATATATGTACTTAAAATAAATAAATATATTATGGAATTATAAAATATTATTTTAATATACATACTGTATATATATATATATATATATATATATATATATATATATATATACATATAAAATAACTAAAAAATATATTTGATATAATAATATAATTGAGGGCAGGGACTGATGTCCATGTACAATGTATATGTAGATTCAGGTACGGCGGCGTATTAGTGAGTCGGCGTAGCGTATCGTGTTTACGATACGCCGCCGTAAGTCAGAGAGGCAAGTGCTGTATTCACAAAGCACTTGCCTCCTAAGTTACGGCGGCGTAGCGTAAATGGGCCGGCCTAAGCGCGCCTAATTCAAATGTGGAACAGGGGGGCGTGTTTTATGTTAATGACTGGTGACCCGACGTGATTGACGTTTTTAACGAACGGCGCATGCGCCGTCCGTGGACATATTCCAGTGTGCATTGCTCCAAAGTACGCCGCAAGGACGTATTGGTTTCGAAGTGAACGAAAATTACGTCCAGCCCCATTCACGGACGACTTACGCAAACGACGTAAAATTTTCAAATTTCGATGCGGGAACGACGGCCATACTTAACATTGGCTAGGCCAGCTATTTGTTCGACTAACTTTACGCCGGAAAAAGCCTTACGTAAACGACGTAAAAAAATGCGCCGGGCACACGTACGTTTCTGAATCGGCGTAACTAGTCATTTGCATATTCTACGCCAAACTCAACGGAAGCGCCACCTAGCGACCAGCGTAAATATGCACCCTAAGATACGACGGCGTAGGAGACTTGCGCCGCTCGTATCTTAGCCTAATTTAAGTGTATCTGGTTTCCAGAGTACGCTTAAATTTATGACGGCGTAGATTCAGAGTTACGACGGCGTATCTACTGATACGCCGGCGTAACTGTCTCTGAATCTGGCTATTAGAGCAGATTCACACCTACATATATGTAAAGTGTTGCATAAATTGACGGTGCTTTATAACTGAAATAAATACATGAAAAAAAATATAATGATTGTTATATTCTAAAATCCCTTCCGGAAGGATTTTATAAAGAATATATATATTCTTGTTAATATGAATGAATGTGAGACTGTTTGAGCTAATCATTTTCTTATGTAAATTCGCTGGATTCGATATTTGAAACTCCAAAAACGTATAAGTTTGAATATGAAATATATATATATGTTCATTTGAAATGTTTAATGTTTTAAGTAAAGAATTGTATTTGATTGGAATGTGTTCTCCTATTGAGGTAATTCATATGGCTGTTTCTCAGTGATTGATTAGTTAGGCCACATTCTGTTTAGACTGTGATTTTAGCTGTGTAGACCTTTCACCTTTTCTTACCTAAACAAGCCATTTCCTCTTGAGATCTACAGAATATTTAGACTAGGTTCTCGGGAGACATTTCCTATGTAAAGGTTGAGATAGATGTAAAACAGATGTTGTATCAGGTTTTCATTATAAATCACGCCCTTTGGGAGGGTATATTTCTGAGCGCGAAATTCAGACAAAGAAATGTCTTTGATATATAAACTGAAGGTCTGCCAGCTGGGGCAGAACTCGCTCTTCAGCCATCTTGAAGGACTCTCTCAGGCACCATCAAGAGGAGTCACTCAGATATTTTGCAAGCATACAGAAGCAAGTCTTGGAACACATATCTGATTAATTTGAAATTCTTATTTTTTGAACTCTTATTTGAAGCTATTTTTATACATTGAAACTGTTTTGTACTTATATTAAGTGTGTACATTAAACACACGTTTTTTTATTCACGAATCTGTCTCACGATCGATTTAATAGCAGTAAGTGTGCTATTTAAATATAAGTCAAGTTATCAACTTTATTTCATTGGCTAAGCCAGCCAGGCTTTGGACGATTTTCAAATATTATACCACTTTCTCAAAGTGCTATCGAAGGGCAGAGAAGTAGAGTATTGAGTAATTTTTGAAACGTCTGACGAGAACCTAGAAGTATCAACAATCGTGAAGACCTGGAGGTTCGTACGAACTTGTGGCCGAATATAAAAGGAGGATTTTTCTTATTCGGTGAGTACAATCATGGAATGTGTAGATGTTTTAGCAAATGATAGTAATTTGGAGTTTGAAGGATTAGGGATACAAACCTCTGATACTGTTCTATGGCGTTCGATGTACGCACAGTGTCAGCGAGCTAATTTACAAATAGACAGCTCGAGGTTTGCGTTATCTAAAAATAAGAAAAAATTACGGAATGTTATGAAACTTGTTACAGTTTTTAATTCAATGGTTTATGATGTACCAGAATCACATTTGATATGTGTAGTAAACAAATCAGAAGATGTAGCAGGTTCAGGAAAAATACATACACATAAGAATGTATCTACAGAACCTAGTTGTTCGAATTGCCAAACTTTTTGTACTTATATTGAACATTTAGAAAATGAATTAGAAGAAGCGCAGAATACCAAACATGTTTCAGTGATTTCTAAGGGTATTGGTAAAGGACCGACAGCGTCCGCATCTGCATCATATATACCAGATTCTCCATCTGTGCTGGATAATTCATCAACAGAGGCTGAAATTAGAAGGGCGAAATTATTAGAGCGGGCTTCTAGACTTAAGTTGCAAATACACGATCAGCTGATGAAGGTACTGAAGGATATTCCACATTATGATTTAAAGGCTGATGCCTTTCATAATGGGGATGTCTTTGAGACATTTTGTGATCGATTCAATTTGAATGATGAGCAAAGGAATAAAATTTTTTGTTTATGGGTCCCTAATTTCATGGCTAGGCGTTTAGTTAAAACACCATATCTTGATGACGATGGTGAGGAAGTTCACACTAATGCTTCTGACAGATTGCGTCAGTTATTGTTATGTATTACTGGAGACGCAACTCCTACAGCTGAAATATTGGATGCTTTAAAAGTGACAATGCATGACGATCCTTTTTGTTTTCGTGAAAAGTTTGCTAAAGCTTTCAAGATGGTTTATGCATTGGATGATGACACGCCTGCATTAATTTTAGCTTTTGTGCGAAAATTTACATATCTAGATCCAGCTTCCATGGTGTTAGCTAGTCAAAAGACAGATTTAGATGAGGCAACTTTAGTTATTGATACAGTGAGGAGACAGTTAATGCGAAGTAATATAAAAACTAAAATTGCTGTCATTGAAAATGCCAATGTAAACAAAAATTCTCAGATCCAAAAAGACAAAGCAGGGGATACTGCCATCTTGAGGACTGACAAGGTAAGGCAGTTTGATTCTAAGAAGCCAGTGACGTGCTTCTATTGTCAAAAGGTTGGCCATTATAAATCACAGTGCAGGAGATATTTGAGAGACATTGAGATGAAGAACACTGGGAAAGAAAATGGTTTGAGATCTACTCAGCCTTCTGCGCCTTCAGCTGAAGACGGCACAAATTTTTCTCCTTACGCTCCTCTAAGGAAAGAGTTAAGACAGATTAGCATGAATATGGATGCAAATTCAACCAGTGATGTCAAAGGAAGACAGCCATTGCTGGCTTCTCCATGACAGATAGAGGAAAAAGAAATATCATCTCACAGTCTAGATTATGTAGCTCCCATATTTCTAGACAAGAGCGGTCGTCCTTTTTTGAAAGCTAAACTTAACGGACAAAAAGTAAAAACCTTGTTAGATACGGGTGCCCAAATTAGTGTAACTGGTTTGAAGTTACCTGTTTCATCGGATGCAGCAATATGTACAGTTGTTGGGTTTAATGGAACAGGTGATTCTCAGGCTAAAATGTGTAAAAATGTTTCTTTTGAAGTTCCAGGTTGTTTAAACACTGAGATAGACATGTGGTTTTGTCAGGGAGCAGAGAATATAATCGGTTCAGATATCTTGTACAAAAAAGGTTGGATAATTGATTTAGGCAATGCAGTGCTTTGGAAAGGTTCAACTAATCGTAAGCCTGTGGTAATTGATCCAAAGGATTATTGTGAAATAGGCAGCATTTGTTTGACAGAGACAGATGGCTCTGATTATAAGTGGCCTGATGCAGGAGATAATTTAAAGTTAAAACAGGTAATTCGGGCACACAAAAAACTTTGGAGTCAGAAAAAGAATGAGGTTGGTTTGTTTAAAGGGATTGAGGTTTTGGTAGAAGGCAAGGATCACCCATTTATCAAACCATACAAATTACCACCTGAATCTGATGAACCTGTGTCACAAATTATTGAAGAATTTTTGGAACAGGGTATCATCAGAAAAGCAAATTCTGTGACAAATAATCCTTTATGGGTGGTGGCTAAACGAGACGACCCTAGTGCGTACAGACTTTTGATTGACCTAAGAATGCTTAACAAATACATACCATGTAGTTCTCCTATTGTAGCGGAAACGCCAGACATCATGTCACAATTGAATGCAAATGCAAAAGTTTTTTCTGTACTTGACATTTCTAACGGATTTTTTAGTATACCTTTAGCCAAGAGTTGTCAATACAAATTTTCATTCATTCATAAAAACATTTCATATGTTTTTATGAGACTTCCGCAAGGCTATCATAGTTCACCGACTATTTTCCATCAGGCATTGGCTAATGTTTTGTCGAAATTTTCTAGACCAGATTGTTTAATTCAATATGTGGATGACATACTTCTATCGTCGGAATCTGAACATGAACATTTAATTCTTCTGGCAGAATTGCTCACAATTCTGGAAGAGGAAGGTTTAAAGTTGAATACACGGAAAGTCCAGCTTATGAAAAGTGAAGTCAAATTTTTGGGTATTTTGATTGGTCCTGGAAAGAAGCAGCCTTTACAGGAACGTATTGAGGCTATTGCTTCTTTACCTGTACCAACATCTATCACAGCGTTGAGACAATTTTTGGGTCTTGTAAATTTTTCTAGAGATTTTATAGAATCAATGGCGGAGAAAGCAAAACCGCTATATGATTTGTTAAAACACAAAGAGGAGAATGGTTTTGGTCCTTGGACAGAAGTTCAGCAAAGAGCTTTTGAATTGTTGAAAAAAGATTTGCAGTTGGCTCCTGCCCTAGCCACTGTGGATAAGAAGGCACCATTTGCTGTGCAAGTGCATGCTTCAGAAAGTGCCATCTCTGCTGTTCTGCTTCAGAAACAGGGAGAGGATTGGAGGATTCTTGGGTATTTTTCTCGTTTGCTCACTTCTGTTGAGAGGGGGTTTGACGAATGTGTTCGACAGTTAGTGGGTGTACATTATGCAGTGAAAGCAACAGAGCATATTGTAGGTTTTAACAAAATCATGCTACAGACCCCACACAGTACATTAAAGTTTCTTTTTGAGAAGAATGTTCCTGGAGTTTCCAACCAAAGATTTTCTCAATGGTTGTTGGCTTTGTCACCTAAACAAATACAGGTTGAACACAATGCCAAGTATATCCTTCCTCAGTTGATGGAATACAATGGATTAGAGCATGAATGCTTATGTGACATTCATGAGACTCAGTCTCCTCTTTTTCGGAGAGAGGCAGAGGAAAATGATGAACCTGTATTTGTTGATGGCTCAAGATATTGTGTGTCAGGCAATTATCATTGTGGATATTCAATTTGGTATCCAGAACGTGATTTTGCTATTCAACACAAGTTACCAGGACATTTTTCTGCTCAAAGAGCAGAACTTGAAGCAGTGAAAACAGTACTGACAATTGACAAGGAAGAGAAAAGGAGCCCATTAGTGATCTATAGTGACAGTTCTTATGTGGTTCGTTCTCTTACAGATTACTTGCCTATCTGGAAACGGAGGGGTTTTGTAGATTCATCTAATAAGACCCTTGTACAGAAAGAGACACTTGAGTCGGTTTTTGACCTTGCAGAGGGGAATCCTCTTGCATATGCTATTGTAAAGATTCCTTCCCATCAAAAAGACAATAGTGCATTAACTGTAGGAAATTGTAAGGCAGATACTTTAGCAAAAGAAGCAGCTTTGCATGGTGAAATGGTGATTCAATCTGAATTGGTAACAATTAATGTTGTTGGGAAAACAAATACACAGATACCATCATTTGCTGAGGAACAAAG
The DNA here is from genome assembly GCF_905171775.1 of Rana temporaria. NCBI lineage: Eukaryota > Metazoa > Chordata > Amphibia > Anura > Ranidae > Rana > Rana temporaria. The sequence continues at coordinate 200,013,884 of NC_053494.1, read as the reverse complement.
AAGAGATACGTCACTTCTGCGTTTTTCTACTGGTGATTTAAAACCTCCTTTGGTTCGTGAGAACGAGGTTTTATGTCATGAATCCGATGGGTGTTTGCGTCCTGTTATGCCTCAACATCTTCAGACGGAATTCACTAAATTCAATCATGAGAGTTTAGGTCACATTGGTAAAGAAAAACTGCTTCAGATTCTTAAAGAAAAGTTTTATTGGGACAAAATGGAAGAGACAGCAGACGTTGTAATCAAATCTTGTTTGATTTGTGCACAATTGAATCCTAGACCAAAGGGTCAGAAACCTCCTTTACAAAGAATTCCTCCAGCAGATGGACCCTGGTCTACTATACAAATAGATTATATAGGTCCTTTACCATCAGGGAAAAATGGATTCAGATATGCTTTAGTTTTGGTTGATGTTTTCTCAAAGTGGGTTGAAATTCTACCAGTTCGCAAGGATGATGCTTTGACAACTGCTAGGATGTTAGTAAATCATGTTTTTCCAGTATGGGGAATACCAGCAAATCTCAGTAGTGACAGAGGATCTCACTTTACAGGTAAAATTATGCAGGCAATGTGTAAAATCTTGGGCATAGAACAGAGATTTCATGTACCTTATCATCCACAATCTGCAGGTATTGTAGAAAGGATGAATCGTACGATTAAATCCAGAATTGCAAAAATGTTGTTGGATAAAGGAAATACTTGGGTTGATGCTGTACCATTTGTTTTGATGAGTGTCAGAGGCACAGCATCTTCTGCAACAAAGTATTCTCCTTTTGAATTAATGACAGGAAGGAAAATGCCGCTTGTGTTTCCCAATGAACCTTTCTTGTCTACGCCGCAGAGAGAGGCAATAGAGAAAACAAAGTGGTTACAGATGTTACAGGACAATCTGAACAGTATTTTGCCATATGCAGCTACTTGCATGCAAAAAATGATCCCTCCTCATACTTCCAAGTTTGAGAAAGGAGGTCAACTCATGATAAAATCTTTCAGGAAAACTGGACCATGGCAAAGTAATTGGGAAGGTCCATTTGACATCTTAGATGTTCAAGGAGTGATGGTGCAAGTTCAAAGACCTCTCAATTCAGTGAAAAATGCGCGTAGACAACAAAAAGTTGGATGCACACTGATCAGTGCAAATTGTATGATCCAAAATAAAAATTATATTTTGAGATAAATGATACTGCTTTTCTTTTCTTTAGGAAAAATTGTAAAAGATCTAAACAAAGAAGGAAAGATGACTACAAAAGGAATGAAAAATCTTAAAGAAAGAAAGTTGATTATCATCATCGCAGGATGCATCTTTTCATTATTGACATTTCTATCAGTGGTAAAATATATCACAAACCGTTCCAGCCATGTAGAGGTTAACAGGATTGAACATTTTCTCAACAAAGACATTATAGTAATAAGAAACAAAAGAGATGTGGACAATGATGTCACTTTAGATAACGGCGAGCCAGATATTAATACTAATACGGAGGACAAAAGCGATAAAAACCATGATATTAAGATAGATAAAAATTTGGACAAGTTCAGATATACTGATGTTAATACAGCTGACGATTTGTTTGGGTATATAGCTGTGGGACAGGGATATGAGCATTGTATGGAATTATATTTCATTCATAGTAATGAGGTGGAAATAGAAGTTAAAATAGAGTCGAAAACCAATTTTGTTAAAATGCAAGGATTTTATAGGTCTAATAACATAACCAAGACTTTTGAATGTAATATACTGATTAGAGCTTTTTGGTCATTATTTATAAAAGGTAATGATTCAACAATCTGGTCAGGAGATGTTAATAATGATATGTCAAGGTCTGGAAAAATATTTTATCCAGTAGACCAGTATTATTACCTTTTTCAATGTTTTGTAAAAATATTAGACCCAGAACATCTAAATATAATTGGAGATGAAAAAGGAGACATTGTAAGAAAATGGGATTTTAGAGTAATAAGAAAATCTACTCAGTTACGAGTCAAAATTAGCATTACTGTGGTAGATATTATTGTTCCAGAGATAAAAGTGTCACCACAGTCTTTAAAAGTCATTGAAGATGAAGATGGATTGAATTTGATGTGTAGTACTCAGATATATTTACCTCAAAATTCATTGTTAACTTGGAAAAGGAATGGTGAGTTTTTGGGTAGTTTTTTCCACAGTACAACTAATATAATTCACAAAGGAATTTTTGGTAATGTGAATTGGATCAATGATAAATTTATTTATCATCAATCAGGTGTATCTTTAAATGATACTGGTATATATGAGTGCTGCATATTAATAGAAGGCTATCCCTTGAAATGTGCTAATGCAAGTATAATTGTCATGTCCCCAGGGAAAACTCCATGTGTTGGTAAAAACAGTGTTTTTGCTAATCCCTTCCAGATTAACCATTTACAAATCCAGAGCTCTATTGAGAGAAGGAACATTCGTCATTATATTGTGGAACTTTAATATTTCAGAATGGAAAATTTCTACAAGGTTTCCACAATGTCAAAGACATTTGGTTAATATGGAATTGGGTATTGAAAGATGGTTTGGAATCAATAGTCATAACAGAAATAGACGTGGTATTGTCGAAGGAGCCCTAGGGGGCATAGGTATAATTGGCAGCATTGCAAATAGTATGGATATTAACACGTTAAAATCTGATCTTGAGTCAGCAGGTTTAGTGGGAAGTAAAGGTTTTAAGATCCAAAGAAACTTAAATCAGATATTAGAAGATATGGTTATTAAAACAGCCAATGTAATGGGTCCATCCATACTACATCTTCAGAATATTACTCTCAATTTAATGACTAGTGAAGAACATTCACATATTGCCAGATTATGTTTAGAAATTCAAACAGAATATTCCACTAATTTTAAAATAATTGCACAAGCTTTTCAGAGTGGAATTACCCCTCTTGGTATATTGCAGAATTTACCCAGAGAATATGCATATGCAAGAAATCATACTGATTTATGGGTAAATAAATGGTTAGGATGTAGTCAGGATGTATGTTATAGTTCTTCTATGATTCCTATAGCAGGGAGAGAACAAATTTTGGTTCCAATTACTGTTTTGGGATTACCAATTAGTGATACTCAATTATTATTTTATAAATTGCAGTATACAGATTTTGCGCTTAACAAGGATAATTTGGAATTAGAACAATTAGATTTGTCATCATGTTTACAATTTCAGTCTAAAGTTCTTTGTTTACCTAATCAAGATAAAAGTATATTTCATTCTTGTTATCATAATCATACATTATGTTCTGCAAGAATAGAAACATTTGAAGCTTCTTCTGAATTAACTACTCTTGTAGATAAAAGGAAAGTTTGTTTTCAGATCATGAAAGATACAGAAAGGGTTCAGACTTTCTTTTCCTCTTGCACAAACACAGAAAACCTAAAACGGGGATTGTATTGTGCAGAAGGTGATTTAAGGGCCATAAATGTAAATGGTATAAGAACTAATTTATCTCATTTATCATTGAGAAATGTTAGTGTTAATCCGACACTATATAATTTGTCTCAAATAGATGAGTTTCCATGGAGAGAATGGGTTAACGTAATTCAAAAGGATCAAGGTTTATTAATGGCTCTAGCTAAAGAACTCAGGAATGCAGAGATATCGTTTAAACATGAGCAAGGGAATTTGCAAGAGGTAGTTCACCAATGGTCCACTTTAACAGGTTCCAGTTGGTGGCATCAATTTAAAAACAGTATATCTATTTGGGGAAAAACTTCAATTACTTCCGCAGCAGGAAATATTTTATCACATCCTATAGTTATTATTTTTATTATTATTATGTTATGCATTATATATCAATTATTTTTAATGTTTAGAATGAAAAAACTGTATAAGCAAATCAGAAATGAAATCAAGAAAGGTGACGATATGTTGCAAAATAAGCTTAAAAGGAGATTAGGTTTTGGAGTTGCAAATTCGATGACAGGTGACAATGCATTTGGAGTTATTAGATCAAAGTCAGAGTGTTTGTGACATAAATGGGTGTATAAATGATTAGGAAATATGGTCATTATTCATATTTCAGAGGGGAATGTTATATTCTAAAATCCCTTCCGGAAGGATTTTATAAAGAATATATATATTCTTGTTAATATGAATGAATGTGAGACTGTTTGAGCTAATCATTTTCTTATGTAAATTCGCTGGATTCGATATTTGAAACTCCAAAAACGTATAAGTTTGAATATGAAATATATATATATGTTCATTTGAAATGTTTAATGTTTTAAGTAAAGAATTGTATTTGATTGGAATGTGTTCTCCTATTGAGGTAATTCATATGGCTGTTTCTCAGTGATTGATTAGTTAGGCCACATTCTGTTTAGACTGTGATTTTAGCTGTGTAGACCTTTCACCTTTTCTTACCTAAACAAGCCATTTCCTCTTGAGATCTACAGAATATTTAGACTAGGTTCTCGGGAGACATTTCCTATGTAAAGGTTGAGATAGATGTAAAACAGATGTTGTATCAGGTTTTCATTATAAATCACGCCCTTTGGGAGGGTATATTTCTGAGCGCGAAATTCAGACAAAGAAATGTCTTTGATATATAAACTGAAGGTCTGCCAGCTGGGGCAGAACTCGCTCTTCAGCCATCTTGAAGGACTCTCTCAGGCACCATCAAGAGGAGTCACTCAGATATTTTGCAAGCATACAGAAGCAAGTCTTGGAACACATATCTGATTAATTTGAAATTCTTATTTTTTGAACTCTTATTTGAAGCTATTTTTATACATTGAAACTGTTTTGTACTTATATTAAGTGTGTACATTAAACACACGTTTTTTTATTCACGAATCTGTCTCACGATCGATTTAATAGCAGTAAGTGTGCTATTTAAATATAAGTCAAGTTATCAACTTTATTTCAATGATATATATAATATAATAATAAATACCGGTAAATAATATATATGCAATAGGGATCATACCTTGAGGTATTTTTTGGTCTGTAATATGCAGGTTGAAAATAACAGGATTGCTTCAGAGATGTGGAATGCGGGGAGGTGAAATAGATGAAAGAGGCCGTGTAGGTGCGCATGCACTTTAAGGGATTCCATCTTTTGGTACTCCATCATTCACTAGACAACCGCCAATTGGTAACATTTTACAACCTTCACATTCTGTTTTCAAAGGACAATATATTACACAGGGCAACAGAAGGGATCGTTTGCAGTTTCGTCATCCAAACCTGTCAGAACGGTTCCTTTGCTAGTTGAATGTTTGGTAGCCTTGATGCCGCGTACACACCATCACTTTATGTGATGAAAAAAAACGAAATGTTTAAAAACGTCAATTTAAATGACCGTCTTGTGAAAAAACGACAAAAAAAATATTTTTTGTTTCACAGAAATTGACCGTGTGTAGCAAAAAACAACGTTTTTAAACCCACGCATGCCCAGAAGCTAGTTATGACGCGAGCTTCAATGGAAAAACGTGTTGAACGTAACCTCGCTTTGCTAGAGCATTGTGAAAAAACGATGGTGTGTAGGCAACGTCGTTTTTGAAAATTGAAGTTTCAAAAACGTCGTTTTTTAATTCACAGAAAATTTCGTTTTTTTCCATCACATAAAGTGATGGTGTGTACGCGGCATTAGTAATTAAAGTGAATTAAAGTGACGGTATGCATTGGGGTTGTTATAGGGGGGTAATACATCAATACCACAATTGGACAGCAGAGGGCAGTGCGGCAATGACAGTATTATGAATAAGGCCATTAGACCTAGGAATGTGAGCCTTGCATATACTTGTTTCATTTATTGACTTTTCCTTTTTTTATATATCGCTGAGAAAAATCTATAGAACATCATTTATTTATTTTTTTCAGAGCCACATTTAGACATTTTACTGCCCTAGGGATAACTAAATGGAGGCACATTGTACAAACTCCAATTCTTGTGTAATGCGACTATTGTAATAAACCGTTAATGGCGCGTACACACGATCGGTCCATCCGATGAGTCTGATGGTTAAATTTAAAACAAGTTGGCTTTTTTTTAACCGATGGATAAATAACCGTTGGGGCCCACACACGATCAGTTTGGTCCGATAAAAACGGTCCATCAGACCATTCTCATCGGTTTGACCGATCGCGTGTACGTGGCATTAGAATACCCCCCTTAGGGAAAGCATGATGCTTTATAGGCAGTGTTGTAAGTAACGGTGTTTAAATAAACGCCGTTACGTAACGATTGGCCTCCAGAGGGTAATTAGTAATCTAACAGATTACTTTTACTCTATCGGCAACGCCGTTCCCATTACATTGGCAGCGTTACCGAGTTACATTGAGCGCGCGGGTGGGGGCACAGTCCGGGCAGACTCTGGGGTCGTCTTCATCACATCTGTGATTGACTGTCAGAGCCGGCGGGATGGAGCTGAGCTGGCCAGTGGATTGTTTCGAGTCCGGAGTCCGACACATGACCCGCCGGCGACAAATCGAATCAGACAAGAAGATGATGTGCATGACCCTCACCCAATCACAAACAATTTGTTTGTGATTGGGTGAGGGTCATGCACATCATCTTCTTGTCTGATTCGATTCGTCGCCGGCGGGTCATGTGTTGGACTCCGGACTCGTGACTCGTCGTGGGTGGGTGGCGCTGGCGCATGCACGCGCCTGGAGTCTCCCGCCCGCGGCCGCCTGCAGTGTCGCTCGGCTCGTGTCTGGAGTGACTCAGTTACTTCATAGGCAATCAGTGGTCATCTTGGAGGTGTATTTGGGATCATTATCATGTTGTAATACTGCCCTGCGTCCCAGTCTCTGAAGGGAGGGGATCATGCTCTGCTTCAGTATGTCACAGAACATGTTGGCATTCATGGTTCCCTCAATGATCTGTAGCTCCCCAGCAGGGCCACTGATAGAAATCATGGGGCCCCGTACAGCCTATCTGACGGAGCCCCCTTCAGCTCCACCCCTGGTACCACCCCTGGTCCCTCCTTCAGCCCCGCCCCTGCCTAGACCACGCCTTGAAATAAAGTTCAGGTTTGTCTTCAAGTGATATTTATTACTGCAGACAGTTCCACCCCTGCCATAATGTGCTGCAGACAGTGCCACCCATGCCATAATGTGCTGCAGACAGTGCCACCCATGCCATAATGTATAGATGCTGCTGCAGACAGATACAGTGATATAGTAGATCTTGAATCACCCCCCCCCCCACCACCCCCTAAGCAAGCACACACCTGTGTTAGCCGGGCCCCACAAGACACTTCCTCTCTGATCCTGCTGCTGCTGCCTGGAGTGTCAGTCACAAATAATTTCAGATGTCAGCTGCTTCCTTCTTCTGCTGCCGCCACCGTTCGCCTCACCACTTCTTCTCCATGTCTCAATGTCTCTGTCTCAGGCCGAGTGGAGAACAGAGCAGAGCGCTATAAGTGGAGGGAGAGGAATCACACCGCCAAGGAAGGCAAATTATGCAGGCCGGGACTTGAGCCAGCATGAGAAGCGGGCGCGGAGACATGCGCCCGAAAAAATAAGTAGTAACTCCCTCCCACCCACAAGAACATCAGTAGGGAGCTGGTGGATGGAATGGGTGAAAGTCGGTTGATGATGGGTCATGGAGTGCGGGCTGATGGAATATAATTGTTTTATTATTCTGCATCAATTTGGTCTCTGTGCAGATTGCCTGGGCCTCCCTGCTGGCTGGGTCCGGTACAACAGGGCCAGTTTTACTGGCCTATCAGCGGCCCTGCTCCCCAGTGCTGGCAGAACTCAAGCAGCCCCAGATCATGACACTCCCACCACCATGCATGACTGTAGGTAGGACACACTTGTCTTTGTACTCCTCACCTGGTTGCCGTCACACACACTTGACACCATCTGAACTAAATAAGATTATCTTGATCTCATCAGACCACAGGACATGGTTCCAGTAATCCCTGTCCTTAGTCTGCTTGTCATCAGCAAACTGTTTGTGGGATTTCTTGTGAATCATCTTTAGAAGAGGCTTCCTTCTGGGACCAATTTGATGCAGTGTGCGCAGTAGTGTATTTAGGTTTTGTGCTGCCCTAGGCCTGACTAAACTCATGCACACCCTAATGTAAATATGACCCACCCTTCCTGTCAATGCCACACCCCTTTCTGTTTAAGACCCACCCTGAAATTTTCAAGTGGGGACACTAGTTATAGGACCTGGGGGGGGGGGGCAATGGATTCCCTTAATTTGCATGGATTTCCTCTCACTTCCTGTTTGGCTATGGGACAGGAAGTGAAGGAAAATCTCGGCAATGGGACAGGGATGGTAAAAAATAAACTGACAGGGGCTATAACCCTCCCTTACTCTATCCAAAAGGAAAAAAAAAAGCATTGCCTATAGTTCTACTTTAAGCACAAATTTCTGATAATTTTATGGAGAGGACTAAGAAGATATAACCATGCCAATTGTGCAGCAGAAAACATAGAGCACAGTGAGGAAGGTTTGTGGTCCAGGATGATAGGACAGTCAAAATTAGAAGCAGCTTGCGTTACACTAACAGTGTAGCACAAGCCGGCGGGGACTCTTTCCGTGCTGCCCCCCCTGCAAACTGCTGCCCTAGGCCTGGGCCTTGTTGGCCTAGGCCAGGATACAGCATTGAGTGTGCGGCGTATGGTCTGAGCACTGACAGGCTGACCCACCACCCCTTCAACCTCTGCAGCAATGCTGGCAGCACTCATACGTCTATTTCCCAAAGACAACCTCTGGATATGACGCTAAGCACGTGCACTCAACTTCTTTGGTAGACATAGTTAGTCAGGTTGAAAATAGACACAAGTCCATCCAGTTCAACCACAAAAAATAAACAAACAAAATAAAAAACACAGTACAATCCTATACACCCAACTCCATACCCACAGTTGATCCAGAGGAAGGCAAAAAACCCCAGCAGAGCATGATCCAATTTGCTATAGCAGGGAAAAAATTCCTTCCTGATCCCCGAGAGGCAATCGGATTTACCCTGGATCGACTTTACCTACAAATCTTAGTACTCAGTTATTTTATGTACATTTAGGAAAGTATCCAGGCCTTTCTTAAAGCAATCTACTGAGCTGGCCAGAACCACCTCTGGAGGGAGTCTGTTCCACATTTTCACAGCCCTTACTGTGAAGAAACCTTTCCGTATTTGGAGGTGAAATCTCTTTTCTTCTAGATGTAAAGAGTGCCCCCTTGTCCTCAGTGTTGACCGTAAAGTGAATAACTCAACACCAAGTCCACTGTATGGACCTCTTATATATTTGTACATGTTGATCATATCCCCCCTTATTCTCCTCTTCTCAAGAGTGAATAAATTCAGTTCCTCTAATCTTTCCTCATAGCTGACCATGGTGTGGCCTGTTCTGAGTGGAACCTGTCCTGTTAAACCGATGTATGGTCTTGGCAAAATTAAAAAAATTCCCGACACCAAGAGAAAAATGGTGATGGGAGGGACCTCCAGCTGATTGACACTCTGTTTCTGTGTGCTGTCTGCAGGGGGGGTGTCCCTTCCCTCCAATCAGCTTTCTCTGAGTTCTGTGTAACTTCAGCTCTCCGTCCCCTTTTTTTCTGAACTCTCAGACAAGCTTATAAATTTTGGACTTTGAACGGATGTAGAGAAAAGAAGACTGCAGATAGACGGATACAACTTATGTAGGTGGATTTGTTTCACCTCTGTGTGTCACCTGAAGATACTCCCTTCACTGAGTATATGTGAGGATTTACAACCACTTTACCTCTCCTACATCTACCAAATACTGAAATCTCAGCTTTAGGCGGACTGACCCTTTGGAGATCTTCCATGTGCTATGTTCTGAATACACGGGATGAGCACGCAAAAAGCACAAATTACTAATGTGAACTAATGTGAAATCGGGGTTAAGTACCAAACATTTTGGTTGCACTTCTCCATTTTTTTTATCATCATTGCAACCCTGAAATTTCCTGATCAGGAATCTCACTTCCTCCTACACTAAGCCGGGGTCACCCAAAAGACTCCACATTATCTTTTGCACATGTCAGCCTCTTGGGTTTCATTTACTGATGTCTGACAAAAAAAATACTTTGTGGACCACTCCCAAGTACTGTGTATTAACCACTTGCCGACCACAATACATATATATACGTTGTGGTTCACCGGGGTTATAGCGAAAGCTATCAGCTATAACCCTTTAGAAGCTTCTTTCTGGGGGAGTACCCGGCAGGAGGGAGGGGCCAGGAGCAGCCAAGAGGGACCCAAGAAGAGGAGGATCCGGGCTGCTCTGTGCAAAGCCATTACACAGAGCAGGTAAGTATAACATGTTTGTTATTTAAAAAAAAAAACAAGGATTGAATATCGCTTTAGGTTTGTATTTTGAGAACAGGTTAGTGATGTAATTGGGGCCGAGTTGTGGATGGCTTTGTAAGTTGTTAGTATCTTGGATTTAATTTGTGGGGTGAGTGGAAGCCAGTGGAGGGATTGGCAGAGGGGGATATAAGACGCTGAACGGTTGGTAAGGTGAATGAGGCGGGCAGCAGCATTCATGATGGCCATGCATTCGTACTTCCTGTTTTCCAGATTATTGTGCTTTCTCCAGCCAATATCTCGCTCTTCTCATGCCTGCTGCCTTTCCAATCTTAGCTACTACAACCTTAGTCTTGTTCTTCAACTACACACCTGTCTGATCCCATCCTGCAACTACTCATTACTGACCTTTGGCTTGTTACTGACTACGCTTCTGTCTGATCTCTACCTGCTTTATATGCAACTGGACCCCAGCTTGCTCACCCTCTGGTGGGGTGATCCCGAGGACCACAACCTGGTACTAACATGCAACGAATCCCATCTCTACCATCAGGAGCTAACACTGGTTAGTGTTTAGACTCTGCTACTTGGGTGAGCCTGTATTACCCGCCAGGATGCTGCTCATTGTTCTCTTGGCTGGAGGCTCTGACATAGGGAAGCAAAGACCTGCCTTTAACAAGATGGCATAGTAGGTCAGTAATAGGAAAATATCAGCTGCTGGGAGACCACGGGCAATACTAGTGGCTAGTCCTTTGCCCTCTGTCTGTTTTTTTTTGGGCACAGCTTTCAGAGTTCAGTTCTTCTCTATTAATAATAATCTGTGCTTCACTAATAATGATTAACTATACTCATGGGCATCCGCAGAATTTTTTTCAGGGGGGGGGCACTTCGGCAGCGGTTATACACAGTCGCATTCAACCCTTTCTTCAACCGCTAGCGGCCGTATAGCGCAGCTAAGACGATGATAAAACGCCCAGCTTTTTAGCGGCGCTTTACCGATAACGCGGCTAGCTTGCAGTGTGAAATAGCTCTTGAGATAATTCAGCTTCACTCCATGCCCATATAAATGTAGCCTAGAGCAGGGCTCAAAATTTCAAGTCCTGAGCTACTAGCCAGGCCTCAAGAGTTACTCGCCACCTGTTGCCCCACCTAATTCATACACTGCCCTGCGCCTAATTGCACCCGTAAACAAGCCCTCGTAGATTATCTCATGGAATGACACTGTTTTATGGGACAGGGCACTGGGGGGCGACCAGAGGGACAGGGCACTGGGGGCAGACCAGAGGGACAGGGCACTGGGGGCAGACCAGAGGGACAGGGCACTAGAACTGGGTCTCTTCCCCATTCTCTTGCTGTCTCCTCTGCAACTCCCATCCATCCATCCTCTCTCTCCCATTCATCTCATCATCAGGAGCCTGTGTGTGCGGCTCCACGCTTGCATGTCCCCACTTCCCCCTTTTATTCAGGCTGGCAGTGAGGAGAGGAGCTGCAGCACAGCGGTAGGGAGTACAATCCAGCGCTGAGATCCACACAACTGCACAGCCATTGACACCATAGCACAGCGCACACTGACAGCGCACAGCACGCATTGAGACCAGTCTGCTCACAGTGCTCAGGCTAAACTGTTGGACACCTACATAGAGCACAAGGAGAAGAAAACTGTACAAACTGGAAGGCTGCCGCTCTCATGTCAGGGCAACTTTCAGTGAGCGCTGCACCGGAGTGGTAATTTTTGCAATCCTCCACCTCACTCATTACTTTCTGCTCTCCAGCTACATTGGTCGGGGGAGGGGGGGCAGGCTCAGAGAGGTCATACTATTAGGTCCCATGGCTTAATGAGAATTGTAAGGAGAGCACCTGTGTACTGCTCTGCCTGTGCGCGGCTCACCAGACTACTTTTCCTGAGCATGCACCTTCGGCCGCCAATCGCATCGGGGCTCTAAGTGTAGGCACAGATTGGAGGGAGATTGGTCATGCAGCCCTGTCATCACTCGCCCCCAGCTTAAATCCACTCGCCAAATGCTAGTAGGCGAGTGGAAATTTTGAGGGCTGGCCTAGAGAATGTACAGACCCCCCCTTCAGCACAGATGGACCCTCCCTTCAGCACAGACCCCCCCATTGAGCACAGATGCCCCCTTCAGCACGGATGGACCACCCTTCAGCACATACCCCCCCATTGAGCACAGACCCCCCCTTCAGCACAGATGGACCCCCCCCCATTCAGCACAAACCCCCCCGTGTACACAAACACTGCCTGTGTGACATCCGGCCCGGGACCGCTCAGACAGACCACCCCCCCTTACAACGCCACGGCCAGCAGCTCGCCTCTCTCTTCCTATTCTAACCTGCCTGTCACTGCGGCGCTATCACTGCTTCACTCTTCAACACCTTCTCGATTCCAGCGGGGGTCAATTGCCCCCCCCCTTGCCCTATGAAGCGGACGCCCATGACTATACTAGTAAAAATGATACAGAACATAGAGCGACAGTCTGACATCATCCTACCTGGCGTTAACAGGCAGTTTGCCATCAGGGGATACTGCAATTATGTGCTCTTTTTTTTTTCCTGACGGTTAAAATTTCAAGCTCTCGGCTAATTAACAAAACAAGGAGCTGATTTCATCCTAATTAGATTTGTGCAAATTGAGAACATGCTTATTGTGTCTCGCAGAGTCAGACTAACGTGTCTATCTTTGGGATGTATCATCACTCCGGCTAAATTAATTTGCTTGCCGTCATTGGATTAAATATAAAGCAGCAGCGAAACCTTAGCGGGAGACTACAGAGAGATGCACTGAGAAGCCTCATTGGTTCTTTTCAGTTTGGAAGTCCGCGTGTAGACACAGATGTCTCCATCTCAGACGCAGACATCCTGCAAATTACCTGTAGAGACGAGCGAGATGTCTAAAAAAACACGCTTATCAGAGTGATCCCGGATTTGCATGTCTGTGATCGAGCGGGATTATCCGAGCCAAGATTTGTGTTATCTGACACTATTTGCGCAATTCTGGATGAACATATGCCAGTGATTAAATAGGATAATGATCTAAGCACATTTGGATTTGCATGATCCCATTTAATCAGTGACTTATGCAGATTTAAGTTTACAGCTGAACTTCAGGCAGGTATTTAAAAAATAGCATTAAATCTGTTTGTGTATTCATGAAGTCATCATATTTTTAGATAAAGGGACGTTAAGTACCTGAATATGTCTTGATTAGGGATGAGTGGAGGGATGTCAACAAACTGATTTCCCGCGAGATTACCGATTTGACTGTAACTATAAAAACATTGGCATAGTAATATGCATTCCCTCTGTGCAAACGGGGAAAAAAACAAATGCTGTCATGTCATTTCCCTTGCTTGGCGGATGTTTTTCATTGATTTTAAACAGGAAATACACCATTTTGGGACTAGATGGCGCTAAACACTATAGGGTTTTGTTATGCTACTTAGCGCCATCTAATGGCAGGATGCAGTATTTTCAGGTGCTTTCACTGGGCAAATTGCTATGCAAATTTCTTATAAGTACACCCCTTAGTCTTTTTTGTTTTGTGTTTTTTTTTTCCCTTTTTTGTGTATTTGATCATTATTTGTGCACTGTTAAATTTTTTATTTACTTTTTATTTCAATCTTTTTTATGGCTGTGAAAACCTTGAAGGGTGGGTTACATCTTTGCATTGCCGGTGTATTGTCACAGTTTGCTGCCTATCATAGAATGCTCCGGAAGTCACGTGGCGGCCAACTGTGCATGCGCAATGCGTTCCAAACGCAAATGCGATGCGTTCCAATGGATTCACGGCAGTGCACACCAGTGAAACCTCGGTCAGCATCCAGACTCTTTCCTTAACATCCCCGTGGATTGGAGGATGTTAAAAAAAGAGCCATTAGGCCGAGCGAGCGGAGCGAGCCGTCCGAGCGAAGCGAGGACGTGATGCCGACTGGCCACTTTCCTCTAAATCCACGTCGCCCTGAATTCCGGGTTCGCTGGTGTGTACTGTCGAAAATCCATTGGAACGCATCGCACTTGCGTTTGGAACGCATCGCGCATGCGCAGTTGGCCGCCACGTGACTTCCGCAGCATTCTAGGATAGGCAGCAAACTGTGACACTACCTCGGAAATGCTTGCAATACTTAAAAGCATGTAGCACGTTACATGCTTTACTGCATTGTGGTGCCATTGTTGCAGTATGCCACAACCCCATAGCGCATTGTATTACAAATGCCATTGACATGACATGTTCCGTTTTCATAATGTCGAATTAAAGAGAAAAAAAAGCTAAATAAATAAAGTTACAAAAAAGCACCTAAACCAACCCCCCAAAAAATTTGAGCCCCTCCAAACTCACATACAGTTGCAATAAAAAGTATGTGAACCCTTTTGGAATAATATGGATTTCTGCACAAATTGGTCATAAAATTTGATCTGATCGTCACAACAATCGACAAACACAGTCTGCTTAAACTAATAACACACAAAGAATTAAATGTTACCATGTTTTTATTGAACACACCATGTAAACATTTACAGTGCACGTGGAAAAAGTATGTGAACCCTTGGATTTAATAACCGGTTGAACCTCCTTTGGCAGCAATAACTTCAACCAAACGTTTCCTGTAGTTGCAGATCAGACGGTCAGGAGTAATTCTTGACCATTGCTCTTTACAGACTTGTTTCAGTTCAGCAATATTCTTGGGATGTCTGGTGTGAATCGCTTTCTTGAGGTCATGCCACAGCATCTCAATCGGGTTGAGGTCAGGACTCTGACTGGCCCACCCCAGAAGGCGTATTTTCTTCTGTTTAAACCATTCTGTTGATTTACTTCTATGCCTTGGGTCGTTGTCCTGTTGCAACACCCATCTTCTGTGGAGCTTCAGCTGGTCGACAGATGGCCTTAAGTTCTCCTGCAAAATGTCTTGATAAACTTGGGAATACATTTTTTCCTTCGATGATAGCAATCCACCCAGGCCCTGACACAGCAAAGCAGCCCAAAACCATAATGCCCCACCACCATACTTCACAGTTGGGATGAGGTTTTGATGTTGGTGTGCTGTGCCTCTTTTTCTCCACACATAGTGTTGTGTGTTTCTTCCAAACAACTCAACTTTGGTTTCAACTGTCCACAGAGAATTTTGCCAGTACTGCTGTGGAACATCCAGGTGCTCTTGTGCAAACTGTAAACGTGCAGCAATGTTTTTTTTGGACAGCAGTGGCTTCCTCTGTGGTATCCTCCCATGAAGTTCATTCTTGTTTAGTGTATTACATATCGTAGATTCGCTAACAGGGATGTTAGCATATGCCAGAGACTTTTGTAAGTCTTTAGCTGACACTCTAGGATTCTTCTTCCCCTCATTTAGCAGTCTGCGCTGTGCTCTTGCAGTCATCTTTACAGGGCGGCCACTCCTAGTGAGAGCAGCAGCAGCAGCAGGAACAATTTGTCTTACCATGGACTGATGAACAGCAAGTCTTTTGGAGATACTTTTATAACCCTTTCCAGCTTTATGCAAGTCAACAATTCTTAATCGTAGGTCTTCTGCTCTTTTGTGCGAGGCATCATTCACATCAGGCAATGCTTCTTGTGAAAAGCAAACCCAGAACTAGTGTGTGTTTTTTATAGGGCAGGGCAGCTGTAACCAACACCTCCAATCTCATCTCATTGATTGGACTCCAGTTGGCTGACACCCCACTTCAATTAGCTCTTGGAGATATAGAGGGATCGGAGGATTTGTCCCCAAATCAAAAACTCCGAAGAACAAAGGAGAAGTGGGCAATTGGACTAGTACGTTACAGATACATAAATAAAGTAAAGTATAAATCACATATGTAAAAAAATATAATTCAGTTTTATTAATAAAAATCAATAAAAGACAATGACATTCATACATAATTAAAACCATTTAGTGGCAGACCACATGGATCACCATAAGAAGAGTTCCCACAAGAGGGAGATATCCCAATGGGACATGGGTCGCGGAGGGCATCTCTACTAGTTTTGCGTTATGAAGCGCTTCATCAGGAGAATGTCTGCAAACAGTTAATGAATTGATCAGAGAACTAACAACTCAAAAATACAGTCTCATATATATAAACAAGAACCAAAAAACATAATAAAGGCAAAAGGGTTAAGTCATATGAGACTGTATTTTTGAATTGTTAGTTCTCTGATCAATTCATTAACTGTTTGCAGACATTCTCCTGATGAAGCGCTTCATACCGCGAAACTAGTAGAGATGCCCTCCGCGACCCATGTCCCATTGGGATATCTCCCCACTCTTCTTATGATGATCCATGTGGTCTGCCACTAAATAGTTTTAATTATGTATGAATGTCATTGTCTTTCATTGATTTTTATTAATAAAACCGAATTATTTTTTTACATATGTGCTTTATACTTTACTTTATTTATGTATCTGTACCGTAATAGTCCAATTGCCCACTTCTCCTTTGTTCTTCTGAGTTTTTGATTTGGGGACAAATCCTCCGATCCCTCTATACTAAATTTTCTGGATGATGGTACGACCAATTGTATTATAGTTTGTTTATTCATGTCTGAAGAGGCTATTTTTTCATAGCTCTTGGAGATGTCATTCGTCTAGGGGTTCACATACTTTTCCCACCTGCACTATGAATGTTTACATGGTGTGTTCAATAAAAACATGGTAACATTTAATTCTTTGTGTGTTATTAGTTTACTGTGATTGTCTATTGTTGTGACTTAGATAAAGATCAGATCACATTTTATGACCAATTTGTGCAGAAATCCATATCATTCCAAAAGGGGTCACATACTTTTTCTTGCAACTGTACTTGCACATACAAATGTAAACACACATGATGGAGACACCTATGTACAAAAATGTTGATTACTTCATTTCAGAAGAGTTGAAGCTGTTATAGCTGTAAAGGGAGGGCCAACTCAATATTGAATCCTACGGACTAAGACTGGGATGCCATTAAAGTTCATATGCGTGTAAAGGCACCACCCAGGTTCTGAACAGAAGAAGCATCCAGGACATTCAATTACCTTTCTGCTTACTACAATTTATCTGTGTGGTTGTAATTAGCAGGTAACCATTCTGTTAATTGCTCTATAGATCATTTATCATTGCATCATCCTCTACTTCTGTCTGCAGTTGTTGATGCTTGTCAGCCAACTTTGCAATAAAAACCAATGTGCCAAGTCAGCAAAAAAAAAAAAAACGCAAACCTAAAAGCTTTTAGGAGAAATCTTTGCTTCTCCCGGTCATATTATTTTGAATCTTTAGTTATAGAGCAGCTCATTGCATAGAAACTGACCACAAAGCATAAACTCAATTTAAAAATACACTTATGCCGCGTACACAAGATCGGAAATTCCGACAAGAAAAGTCCGATGTGAGCTTTTGGTTGGAAATTCCGACCGTGTGTAGGCTCCAACGGAGAGCTGGTTCTCAAATTTTCCGACGGGGGAAAAGTTCTTGTCGGAAATTCCAATCGTCTTTATGCAATTCCGATGGAGAAAAATCCTACGCATGCTCGGAATCAAGTCGACGCATGCTCGGAAGCATTGAACTTCATATTTCTCGGCTCCTCGTAGTGTTGTATGTCACCGCGTTCTTGACGGTCGGAATTTGGTGTATGCAAGACAAGCTTGAGCCAAAATTCTGTCGGAAAAAAATCCACAGTTTTTTTGTCAGAATTTCCGATTGTGGGCACGCGGCATAAGGCTATATTCACATTCAGCCATCTAAAGAGAGCCGCCGACCGATGCTGGATGCAGAAAAATGGCAATTCCTAAGGCCTGACTGAGCCAGTGTTGGGCCTAACTAACCATGTGCTGGCTGTGCCTGGAGTCAAGTGTTGTGCAGGAGAAAGAGAGTGATAGGCCCAGATTCACAAAGCACTTGCGCCGACGTATCTCGAGATACGCCTCGTAAGTGAAAATATGCACCGTCGTATCTGTGCGCCGTGCCCTCAAAACTAGATACGCCTGAAAATAGGCTTCATCCGACTGACGTAACTTGCCTACGCCGGCGTATCGTGGGCGCATATTTACGCTGGACGCATGTGGCGCTCCCATTGATTTTCTATTCAAATATGCAAATGAGGGAGATACGCCGATTCACAATCGTACTTGCGCCCGGCGCAGGCTACGACTGGTGCGCGTAAGTTGTACGTACGGCGTAAAGTTATGCCCCATAAAGGAGGTGTAACTCAACAGCATCCATGCAAAGGGCTGCACCAGGGAACACAGGCCGGCGCATTTTACGTAGTTTATGTTGTACGTGAATAGGGCTGGGCGTAGGTTACGTTTACGCCGTAGGCAGTGATCCGGCGTATCTTAGGCAGTTGTTCCGACGTGATTGTGAGCATGCTCACTGAGACGAGCCCACGGGATGGCGCATGTGCAGTTGGCAATACGTATCTGTCTGGCGCTCGGCCCATCATTTGCATGGGGTCACGCCTCATTAGCATGGCTCACGCCCACTTCCACTTACGCCGACTTACGCCTGAGAAACCCAGAGCAGATTTGGGAGCAAGTGCTTTGTGAATTCAGTGCTTGCCTCTCTGCGCTGCGTCGGCGTAGCGTAAAGAAGATACGCTACGGTGGCATAAATATGCGCCAATGTCTGTGAATCAGGGCCATAGTCAAGTGTTGTGCAGGAGGAGGTTGAAGAAGTTTTATGTGCAAGGAGTGTACGTAGTTCTGTCCCAAAATTACTGTTCTATAATTCTACTGAGCATCCCATAAATACCCATCCCCATCCAAATTCATACCCCTCAATAATATACAAAAACAAACATATGGACTGTTCATTGACTCAAGGTAATTGGAAAAGGGAATGCCGGGCTGGGCTAAGTGACAGTTGGGACCACAATTTTCAACAGCCCCTACGGGGGTACCACTACACATACACTCATAGGTGTGCGCAGCCTATTGGATTAGGGTGTGCACCCCAAAGCTCAAACACACGGGCCCGGATTCAGATAGAGATACGACGGCGTATCTCCTGATACGCCATCGTATCTCTGAGTTCCGTCCATCGTATCTATCTATGCGCCTGATTCATAGAATCAGGTTCCGCATAGATCTCCCTAAGATCCGACAGTGTAAGTGACTTACACCGTCGGATCTTAGGCTGCAATTACAGGCCGGCCGCTAGGTGGCGTTTCGTTTTTTTCACACGCTTTTTTTTTACGTCGTTTGCGTTCGGCTTTTTCCGGCGGATAGTTACCCCTGCTATATGCAGCGTATCCTATGTTAAGTATGGCCGTCGTTCCCGGGTTGAAATTTGGATTTTTTACGTCGTTTGCGAATACGGATGGATGTAATTTATGTCGAAACCAATGACGTCCTAGCGACGTCATTTGGAGCAATGCACGCTGGGAAATTTAGCGGACGGCGCATGCGCCGTTCGTTCGGCGCGGGGACGCGCCTGATTTAAATGTTATACACCCCCTAGCCGCGGAATTTGAATTCTGCCAGGGGATTTACGATCCGCGGGCGCAACTCAAAAACTTGCGCCGGCGGATCGTAAATCAGATAGGTTACGCGGATCTAAAGATCCGCTAATCTATCTGAATCTAGCCCACGGTACCGATTACTCACTATGTTCACTCAAAAAGGGAAGATGCCAGTAAATCACATATTTACCACCCCCTTCACCACCCATCCTAAAACATCCCCCTCTGTGTGCAGGCAGCAGCAGCCAGTGGGAGAGGAGAGGAGGCAAACTGGAAGCACTGTGTGGGGGGAGGGGGGTGCCCAGGGCAGTAGGGGAAATCTGTGCTGTACAGGGTGATAAGGGTGTGCCTGGGCACACCTGACACACCCTGTGCGCATGCCAATGCATACACTATCTGACGATCTCTAAAGATGATGACTGTCCATCCAATGTATTGGTAAGAGCATGCTGCTAGTGTTATGCCCTGTACACAGGATCGGAATTTTCGATGGGAATTTTCCATCGGAATTCCGTTCAAGCTGTCTTGCATACACACTGTCAGACCAAATTCCGACCGTCCAAAACGCGGTGACGTAAAACACTACGACGAGCAGAGAAAAATGAAGTTCAATGCTTCCGAGCATGCGTTGACTTGATTCTGAGCATGCATGTTTTTTTCTCCATCGGAGTTCCACACAGACGATCGTAATTTCTGACAGGATTTTTTTCCATGGCAAAAAAATAAAACATGTACTATTTCTAAACTCCGATGGAGCCCACAAACGGTTGGAATATCCGATGTAAAAATTCAGTCTGACTTTTTTCATCGGAAATTCCGATCGCGTGTACAAGGCATTAGTCTGCCTGTAATACCAGTGATAGGCAAAAGGGGGAGCTAGTTTATAACTAGCAGGGTAGTGGTGGACTAGTTTTTCTGTAATTTGGCATTCTGTCATGACTCATGACACCTAGGAATATCCTATAAAAATCCATTAGTAACTCAACCACTGATTCATGGAAATGTATACGATGATAAGAATTGTATTGCAGGAATCTGACCCACACGTGTCAAATACTAATCCAAAAAAGGAAACCACATCTATGTGCCTTGAGGAAGTCAGATTCCGCGTCATCCGGGAACAATTTAGGGAGCTTCTGGTTGCGGCTCAGGGATGTAAGCTGCATGGGAACCTCGAGCCTCCTGCTCCTTTCCCCTCTATGAATAAATCACAGCATGATCCATGTTATGCGGCTGATTCATAAAGACACCGCACCGGCCTTCCTCTTCTAATAGCAGGGAAAGCAGATAAGGTCAGATGGGTGAGCCATCATTCAGTACCAGCACACATTACTAATTACTGGTACAATATGCTGATGTCATAGAACCGGAGAGGAGAATGTACCACTCAGCAAGAAAGGCGTTTGTCAGAAGGGAAGCGCAGGGCAGGAACATAAGGCTAGCAGATGCGCCGCCGGTTCCTGCAAATATGACCTTTGTGGTTCTGTAGGATCCGAGGAAAGGGCTGCACATTTTATTGTATGATCTCCATAGGTAGTGACTATTTCCATTAGCACAGATGGATTTATAAAGTGGACCTAACATCAGATTTATATTTATATGTTAAGTGCATGCATGCTTAGTGATGTGTCAGTGTAGAAAGCAAATCTATTTATTACCTCTCATGCCTAGTACACACGTACGGGATTCCCGACGATAAAAAGGCAATCCCGAGGGGAAAACCGAGAACCTGCTCCGTAAGGTTTTTTCCCCCTCTACATGAGAGGTTTTCCTGACAGGAAAACTGCGATGGAGCTTTGGTCGGGAATCTCGGCCGTGTGTATGCTCCATCGCAGTTTTTCACATCCCGGGAAAAAGACCACCGGGAATCCCGGCGGGAAAAAAGAGAGCTGGTTCTCTTTTTTTCCGGCAGTTTTTTTGTCGGGAAAAACTGCAATGAAGCATTCACACGCCGGGCCAAAAGCTCTCATGGCAGTTTTCCCACTGGAAAACCGGTCATGTGTACGCTATAGTTAGGATTCCCTTTTTTACTGATAGGCTCCTTGCATCACCAGGTAAGGGGCACCTAGTATTATAAAGTGGCTTAGTGGTTAGCACTATGGCCTAGAACCCCATACACACTATTTGATTTTCTGCAGATTTTTGTCAGATTTACCAAAAACATATAATATGAGGTCAAACCTCAATTTGTATGCAATCAGGCAGGCCCTTGCACCACATGGTTTTGGTAAATCTGAAGACAAAAATCTGCAAAAAATCTAATAGTGTGTATGGGGCCTTAGAACACTAGAGTCATTGGTTGAAATGCAGGGCCAGGTTAACGTAGGGGCTATTGGAGCTGCAGCTTCAGGCCCCTTACCTTAAGATAGCCCCATCCCCCCCCCCCCAAAAAAGGATACATTTTAAGGGTCCTAGCTCGGCAAGGCGGTCTGAAGAGCCAAAGACCTACCCCGCCACTGGTCAAAATTTGGGGCTCCTATCATCTATGGTTCCGGAGATATGGGGCTCCTTCCCTAGCCTGTCAGAAGCTACATACAGAGCGGCCAGTTTAAATACAAGCTGACACATTCTGTTTGCAGCAGACTGAGAGGACGAGCTCACAGTGCCTCTTCTTACTTCTTGTTAGAGGCACTGAGCTTAATGGACAGCTTGTCCATTAAGTAGAGAAGTCCTTTAAGCAAGCCAGGAGTCAGGTACTGGAGATGATCAGAGCAGGTCAAGGTCAATCCGGGTCACAACGGGTAATCACAAGATAACAGGATACAGGAGCAAGGAACACAGGAAGCTGAGAGACAAACCAGCAACTAAACATGGGGCTGAACAACCTTTTATAGGCCGGCAAAGGAACTCACGTTATGCGTTCTCCAATGCGCATGCACCCGCGCTGTTCCGCTGTATTCCGCACCTGCATGCGCCGTGCGCGGGAAAGTGATGATATTGGCAAGTCCGGTTAATGTTTATTCTTTGACATAATAATATATTATAATATAATATAAAACACTTTTCATTAAAAGGGTGGAAGAGAATTAGAACCTCTGTTAGCTTTTTTTTTTTTCTTCTGCTGTGTCAAATATTAACAAAAATCCTGTCTGGCTAGAAATACACTTTAAATACTTTATCTCTTCCTTTATAGAATTCCCATTATTTGAACAATGTGGAAAATTTTGATATTGTCCTCATCCGATGTGACAACTCAGGCTGAAAATCCCCAGGAGAAGAGAGGGGGCGTAGGGTTTATGATTTCCTGTTTAAAGCTGATTGAGAAAAATCAATTGCAACATATTCAGGAATTCAGCAGTTCTTGCGCCATAGCCGTGTGGTATGAAGTCGGGACTTGTCAGATTTATTACATGTGTGTGTATTACTAATGTAAATAAAATATCCTTGTAAACCTCACAGACTAGTATGGAATCCTGAAGGGGAAATATACATCTGACAATGGGACAGCTTGGTTCTATCGGAAGTAATTAAAGTGATACCGAAGGCTGTTTTTTTTGTTCTTCATTAAAATAAAATAAAAGGTCATACTTACCTGCTCTGTGCAAAGCAATTGCACAGAATGGTCCTTACATACTCTTAGGCCTAGTACACACGAGAGGATTTATCCGCGGATACGGTCCACCGGACCGTTTCCGCGGATAAATCCTCTCGAGGATTTGCGAGGATTTGGATCCGATGGAGTGTACTCACCATCGGATCGAAATCCGCGCCGAAATCCCCTCGCGATGACGTGTCGCGCCGTCGCCGCGATGATGACGCGGCGAAGTGCGCGACGCTGTCATATAAGGAATTCCACGCATGCGTCGAATCATTACGACGCATGCGGGAGATCCCTTCGGACGGATTGATCCGGTGAGTCTGTACAGACCAGCGGATCAATCCGTTGGGATGGATTCAAGCGGATAGATTTTAAAGCATGTCTTCACATTTCTATCCGCTTGAAATCCATCCCAGGGGATAAAAATCCGCGGAAACAGAGCCGCTGGATTGTACACACCAGGGGATCTATCCGCTGGAGCCGGTCCGCGGATCAATTCCAGCGGATGGATCCTCTCGTGTGTACGGGGCCTTATGGAAGCCACCAGGGGCGCTGTTATTGTCTCCCTCCTCCGGGGTGCCTCCTGAGCAAACCAGGTGCTAAGGAGGTACCTGAGTGCTACTGATCTGGGCTGTGTGCCTCCATATATAAATGTACCCCTTACCTGCGCTTGGATTATAAAGCAAAAAATACTCCTATATCTCCCCAAATATCATAAGAATTGTGAAAAAATTGTGCTCAAACTACAATAAATGGAATCATCCATAAAAAATTATGTAAATAAGACTGCTGCTGAGATAGGGTTTATCCCTTATTGTCTAAAGAACAAAATGTAATAGCTCAAACAGCTGCCCTATATACCGTATATACTCGAGTATAAGCCGAGTTTTCAGCAAATTTTTTGGTGGTGAAAATGCCCCCCTCGGCTTATACTCGAGTCACCTTTTTGCGCCTGATCTCCTGGACTTTGGGAAATTGGTACCGGCCGGCCATAGGTCCCCTGGACCCCAAACTTGGCACACTTGTAGCCCCACTCTTCCTCTACAAGTGTGCAAAGTTTATTGTCCAGGGGACCTACGGCCCGGGAGTACCGGGTTTTTAAATCCGGGCACCCCTTCCATAGGTTCCCATGTTAAACGGCCATTTCTCTGGTGACTTTGGGGACCCGGTACCGGCCGGTCGTAGGTTCCCTTCTCCTCTACAAGTGTGCAAAGTTTGTTGTCTAAGGGACCTATGGCTGGGGAGCAACGATTTTTCAAAGCCGGGCACCCCTTCCATAGACTCCCATGTTAAACGTCAGTCTAGTCATGAACACAGTGAGGCATGGGCACAGTGTTGCCAACCGTCCGTAAAAACAGGCACTTTTTCCCCCGTTCGTAAATGTCCATGGTTGCGGAAATGTGCCAGTAAAAATAGCCCAGATCGGTTTGGCTTGGAACCGCACATGGAGATTGAAGGTAGGGGGTGATGGTGGCTGTAACGGACGACGGTGTATCTTGAGATACGCCGGCATATCTCCTTACTGAATCTAGCCCATTATATACTGTTAATATAAAAAATGTATATATTTTATTTTTTTACATACTGTCATCAGAGTAGTACAGTGTCACCATAATGAAACTGTATTACTCTAGGGAAGGGGGATCATTGTTTTTTTTTCTATACTATTATAAGCAATAGTTTTAACTGTCATGAATGGCTTTCATTCATGACAGCTTGCATACTAGTGTGATGCTGTGATTGGCTGCAGCTAATCACATTATGCAGGGTGCCAGGTACCAGATAAGAGCAATTACAGCACCACATACAGTCAGCAAGCTGTCATGAGTTGAAGCCATTCTTGACAGTTTTGCTTACATTGTAATCATGTGATTGCTATGATTGGCCACTCACAGTGGTAAGTTCAGCTGAACTCGCGCGGCTTCATTCCCGCAGCCCAGTGTCAACCAGGGCTAACAGCGTTATCGGAATTGGTAGTGCAGTTATGCAGCCAATTTGGACACAAAGGGCTAGATTCAGGTATGTCGGCGTAATTTTGTGGCGGCGTAGCGTATCGCATATACGCTAAGCCGCCGTAAGTCAGAGAGGCAAGTGCTGTATTCACAAAGCACTTGCCTCCTAAGTTACGGCGGCGTAGCGTAAATGGGCCGGCCTAAGCGCGCCTAATTCAAATGTGGAACAGGGGGGTGTGTTTTATGTAAATTATTCGTGACCCAACGTGATTGACGTTTTTTACGAACGGCGCATGCGCCGTCCGTGGACATATCCCAGTGTGCATTGCTCCAAAGTACGCCGCAAGGACGTATTGGTTTCGGCGTGAACGTAAATTACGTCCAGCCCCATTCACGGATGACTTACGCAAACAACTTAAAATTTCGAGAAGGACGGCCATACTTAACATTGACTAGGCCAGCTATTTATTCGACTAACTTTACGCCGGAAAAAGCCTTACGCAAACGACAGAAAAAAATGCGCCGGGCGCACGTCAGTTTCTGAATCGGCGTATCTAGTCATTTGCATATTCTACGCCGAACTCAACGGAAGCGCCACCTAGCGGCCAGCGTAAATATGCATCCTATGATACGACGGCGTAGGAGACTTATGCCGCTCGTATCTTAGCCTAATTTAAGCGTATCTGGTTTCCAGAATATGCTTAAATTTACGACGGCGTAGATTCAGAGTTACGACGGCGTATCTACTGATACGCCGGCGTAACTGTACCTGAATCTAGCCCAAATAGTTATTTTTAAAATAAAAGACCAATGGGCTTTGATTCTTCCTTCAGAAGCCACCAGGGGCGCTCTGGCCTTATTTCTGAGTTGCGATTGTTACATTTCGGTGTTTTGCAGGGTCACCGCAGTCATCGGGCGGTAATGGCCATAATAATTCTAATAGGGTTAAGTGTTCCCGAGGGAGATGACATCAGTGGGGGGGGATCAGTCAGGTTCCTTGGCCTGAGGTCATAGCAGAGGGACATAGAGCAGGATGGGGGAGGAAAGGGAAGAGGTACAGTACAGCCAACAGATGGAGAAACATTAAAGATCCAGGAAGGCAGGACAAAGGGGACTAACAAGAGGGAAGAAAACACATTATAATACAATGGAGTCATACAGAGCCCACGACGTGTCCGATACAACAAGAATACAACCCACGTTACCAACAGCAAGATGAACAAGCACAATATTTTTTTCATGTGTTTTTGAATTTAATAAGAAAATCTAATTTGTAAATTGTGGAAATTTGGGCACGGATTCACAAAACACTTGCGACCGACGTATCTCGAGATACGCCGCGTAAGTGCAAATATGCGCCGTCGTATCTGTGCGCCGTGCCCACAAAACCAAGATACGCCTGAAAATAGGCTTCATCCGACCGACGTAACTTGCCTACGCCGGCGTAGAGTGGGCGCATATTTCCGCTGGACGTATTTGGCGCTCCAATTGATTTTCTATTCACATATCCAAATGAGGGAGATACGCCGATTCACGAACGTCCGTCCGTCCGAAGCAGTGCGCGTAAAGTCATACGTTCGGCGTAAAGTTATGCCCCATAAAGGAGGTGTAACTCAGCAGCATCCATGCAAAGGGCTGCACCAGGGAACACAAGCCGTCGTATTTTACGTTGTTTACGTTGGACGTGAATATGGCTGGGCGTAGGTTACGTTCACGCCGTAGGCAGCGATCCGTCGTATCTTAGGGAGTAGATCCGACGTGATTCTGAGCATGCGCACTGGGATGGGTCCACGGGACGGCGCATGCGCCGTTCATTATACCTATCTGTCTGAGACTCAGCCCATCATTTGCATGGGGTCACGCCTCATTTGCATGGCTCATGCCCACTTCCACATACGCCAGCTTACGCCTAGGAAACCCAGCGCAGATTTGGCAGCACTGGCTTTGTGAATCCAGTGCTTGCCTCTCTGCGCTGCGTCGGCGTAGCGTAAAGAAGATACGCTACGGCGGCATAAATATGCGCCGCTGTTTGTGAATCCGGGCCTTGGAGTTTATGTGATATCCTGTATTAGTCAATGAGAGGCAAGTTTGAAAACAACAAATGAGGTTTCTTTATAATGCTTTAATTGTACAATGCCTGACGAAGAAACCTAAAGAACCGGATAAACACTCAGTGGTGCAACATTAAAGTGACATCATACAATATCCTTATTCTCAAAAAAAAAACATACACATCCACATCTAAATACTTACCCGAGTCCAATCTCGATCCAGCGATGTGCCCCAGTGCAGCAGTGCTGCTCTCTTTCCCTCCTCATTGGACTTGGTGAGAGCAGTGGAAGCCATTGGCTCCTGCTCCTGTCAATAAAATCCAGTGAAGAGGAAGCAGGGGGTGGGGCCAAGCCACACTGCCTGTGTCTATAGTTGCATACAGTGCAGCTTGGGATTGAGCCAACACAAGTACCCCCATTGGAAGTGGGTTGCTATGGAGGCACTCTGAAGGCAGGACTAGTCAGTAGCAACTGGCGGAGGACCCCCAGAAGAAGAGGATCGTCTCCAACTCCACTAACAGGCCAGGTGCTGGCCCC
Source organism: Rana temporaria (assembly GCF_905171775.1). NCBI lineage: Eukaryota > Metazoa > Chordata > Amphibia > Anura > Ranidae > Rana > Rana temporaria. The sequence goes on along the minus strand of NC_053494.1, from coordinate 199,986,104 downwards.
GTTCATCACAGATTCCAATGAGCAAAAAAATAGAAATTAGTTGGCCACACATCCAGTAAAATCACCTTTATTTCAGCAAGTCCATGGGGGAGATTCACAAAGAGATACGACGGCGTATCTCCTGATACGCCGTCGTATCTCTGAGATCCGACGGTCGGATCTATGCGGCTGATTCATAAGAATCAGTTACACATAGATCTCCCTTAGATCCGACAGGTGTAAGTGACTTACACCATCGGATCTTAGGCTGCAATCTTCCGCTGGCCGCTAGGTGGCGTTTCGTGTTTTACTTGCGACGAATATGCAAATGAGGAGATACGCCGATTCAGAAACGAACGCCCGCCTGTCGGTTTTTTTTTACGTCGTTTGCGTTTCGGCTTTTTCCGGCGGATAGTTACCCCTGCTATATGAGGGGTAGCTAATGTTAAGTATGGCCGTCGTTCCCGCGCCGAGTTTTGAATTTTTACGTTGTTTGCGTAAGTCGGTCGCGAATACGGATGGACGTAATTTACGTTCACGTCGAAACCAATGACGTCCTAGCGACGTCATTGGGAGCAATGCACGCTGGGAAATTTAGCCGGCGGCGCATGCACATTTAAATCGGCGCGGGGACACGCCTGATTTAAATACTACACTCCCCCTAGCCGTGGAATTTGAATTCCGCCGGGGGATTTACGATCCGCCGGCGCAAGTTTCGATTGTAAGTGCTTTGTGAATACTGCACTAGCCTCTCAAAATTGCGCCGGCGGATCGTAAATCAGATAGATTACGCGGATCTAAAGATCCGCTAATCTATCTGAATCTACCCCACGTGTTTTTGGACATGTTTTTATGGACTTGCTGAAATAAAGGTGATTTTACTGGACGTGCGGCCAACCAGACTTCTTTTTTGCTTAATGTTAATGTTTGTTATTAACCTGTTAGCCAGTGACTGCCTGTCCATAAGGGGCGCAGGGGTGTCGCCCACCTAATCCTTGTGCCCAGCCCCTAATCTACATGCAGGGCAACAGATGCATGGATTGCAATGTTTTTTTTTAAGCATATGATTGGAGCCTGAGGTTCTAATTGGCTTAAAAAAAAGGGGTGGGCCCTGAGCCCACCCAGTTCTGTGACATTAGGGAATTAATGTCTTCCTGTTTCTCCTCCCGGCCAATCAGGAAGCGGGTCCTGAGACCCCATTGGCCGGGAGTCCTAAGACCCCATTGTCCGGGAGTCCTAAGATCCCATTGGCCGGGAGGAGAAGCATCGACCGGGGGGGGGAGTATGTGTGGTAATAGGGATGATTGGGAGGTTATTGTGCCAGGAGGGGAAATTTTAGGATTAGGGCAGGAAATCTTTACTGGGAGGGGGGGTGTGGAATTTGAAATTTGAGGGGTAGAGGATTTGTGCTAGGAGCAGTGACTTTTTTTGGGGGGGGGACGGGGGTTGTGCTGGGGGGATTTAGGGAGAGAGAGGATTTGCACTGGGAGGGGGGATGGGGGGCAAATATTTTACAAAGTTTTGTGCTGGGAAAGGGGATTTCAGCAGGGAGGTGTATTTATCCGGGGGGGGGGATTTATGATTAGGGGATAAGCATGCAGATAAGTGCTCGATGCTCATACATCCTGGGGGGTTGGGCATATTCACCCTGGGCTCTAGATGACCTTGTCCCGGCACTGACCGAATGCCCAGAAAACTGAACCCAGGTACGTTCGGCCCATACCAACAACTGACAATTTCCAAATCTGAATTCCAATAACATATAGCTCAAGGAGCAATGATGTGCAGAATATGAGGTCTACAGTGCTGGACTGGGACAAAAATTTGGCCCTGGACTTCATCCAGACTGGCCCACTTTGACAGGTCTCTCCTATGGCGGCCGGACAACTCCCACAACCCCCCGGCCACCCAAGCCCCCTCTCCCCCTTCACTAGCCACTAGCCGTTCTACTTTATTAGAGTAAAACGGCTGGTACTGGTACTCTTTTAGGCAGTACCAGTGGGGAAGCTAGACATTACCGTATTTATCGGCGTATACCGCGCACTATTTTGCCCTGAATATCAGGGCAAAATCGTGGGTGCGCGGTATACGTCGATACCCGCTTTCCCGCCACGAGTTTGAATACTGCGCCGGCATATACCGAGCGCAGTACACTTGTGTATCTTCTGGCAGTCTCGGCACTTCTCGCGCTGACGTCCTGAGCGTACAGGACGTCAGCGCGAGAGTTGCCGAGCCTGCCCGACGATACACGAGTGTACTGCGCTCGGTAAATGCCGGCGCAGTATTCAAACTCGGCGCGGGAAATGAGCGGGGAGGACGCGGGGACGCCGCGAGGACGCCGCAGAAGGACTCCGGACCCGACGAAGAGGACACCTGAAGCCGCAGACGGACCCCTGGACCCGACGACGAGGACCCCCAAAAGCCGCAGAAGGACCCGTACCCGACGAAGAGGACACCCGAAGTCGCAGACGGACGCCGGACCCGACGAGGCCGCCGATGGACGCCGCGCAAGACACCAAAACTGTAAGTACAAAAAAAAAAAATTTTCCACAGGATTCGGGGCAACATTAGGGGTGCGCGGTATACGCGGGAGCGCGTTATACTGTGATAAATACGGTATTTCACCCGGGCAAAGAATCAGTTTGGTGCCCCCCATGGGACAAGATTAGGGAGAAGTGAGAAACTCCCAGGCCATAGCTGTTGAGTCAGCTGTCTGTCCCCTCCCCCGTGCTCCTTCTGGTCCCCCCCATGCTCCTCTGTCATCCCCCCTGCTCCTCTGGTCCTCCCCCTGCTTCTCTGTTCCCCCCTAGGTGAGCACTGCGGGTAGGGAGAGGAGGTGAGCGCTGCAGGGAGGGAGAGACAGAGGAGCGGAGGGGGGCGGTGGTCCACTATCACTGAAGCCGGCCCACTTAGCCATCGGCCCACCGGGAAACTCCCTGTAGTCCCAATGGCCAGTCCAACCCTGGAGGTCTATACAGTATATAACAGTCAATGTGACTTTCACCAAACATTCTCTGGTGGAGAACCAATCAATTGTCTTTCAAAACACAGACCTGGTAGATTCACCTGTGAAGAATGTTGCTGAATGTTGGATTCTTTGCTTTATAAATATGCCCCATAGTTTCATCTTTTGACAGGGGCTACAGACTTGGTCTGTCTCAGTATCTACAGAACATAAGCGGGTAAGAATTCACCGTAAAAAGTTTTCAAAGTACAAAGTAAATAGTTAGGGTTGTTTGTGGCATTCAAAAAGATCAGTTACATATAATGATTTTTTTATGACTTCTCCGGGGAAGATTGGGGTTTGAATGGTTTATAAATGCAGATAAATGACTAGTGACCCGGAATCTCTGTATCGACTTTCATTTTGTTTCTCCATACCCAATGCCTACCTTGTCGTAACAAGCGAGACAGACAGTGTGCGGTGTCAGCTCCAATCACACTCACAGGCAACGTAATTGACAAGGCTAAGGACTAAGCCTAAGCTCACTCCACAGGCTCTGAAGTGGCTAATCATGGCACAACCGGAAAAAGCTTCCCCGCTAAATCAATAAAAAGCCTTTTGACTGCATGACGGCTGCTTAGAAATCCCCAGCCGGGTTCTATAAAATTGTGATGGGAAGAGAATAGAAAAACAGAAGAGAGAGAGAGAAGAGAGAGGAAGAAGAGACAGAGAAGAGAGAGAGGGGGAAGAGAGAGGAAGAAGAGACAGAGAAGAGAGAGAGGGGGAAGAGAGAGAAAAGAGAGAGAGAGAGAGAGAGAGAGAGAGAGAGAGAGGGGGAGAGAGAGAAGAGAGAAAGAAGAGAGAGGAAGAAGAGATAGAGAGGGGAGAGAGAGAGAGAGAGAGAGAGAGAGAAGAGAGGGGAAGAAGAGACAGAGAAGAGAGAGAGGGGGAGAGAGAGAGAAGAGAGAAAGAAGAGAGAGAGAAGAGAGAGGAAGAAGAGATAGAGAGGAGAGAGAGAGAGAAGAGAAGAGAGAGAGGGGGGGGAGAGAAGAGAGGGGAGAGAGAGAGAAGAGAGAGAGGGGAGAGAGAGAAGAGAGAGAGAGAGGGGGAGAGAGAAGAGAGAAAGAAGAGAGAGAGAAGAGAGAGGAAGAAGAGAGAGAGAGAGGGGGAGAGAGAAGAGAGGGGAGAGAGAGAAGAGAGGGGTGAGAGAGAGAGAGAGAGAGAGAAGAGGGAGAGAGAGAGAGAAGAGAGGGAGGGGAGGGGAAAGGGAGAAGGGGAAGAGTGGCAGAGGGAGAGAGAAGAGGGGAGAAAGAGAGAAGAGGGCGATAGAGACAAGAGGGAAAGAGATAGAGAGAAGAGGGAGATAGAGAAGAGAGAGAGGAGGGGAGAGAGAGAGGGAGGAGGGGAGAGAGAGAGGGAAGAGGGGAGAGAGAGAGGGAAGAGAGAGAGAAAAAAGAGGGAAAGAAGAGGAAGAGAGAGAAGGGGGAGGGAAAGGAGAGGGGGAGAAAGAGAGAGAAAGAAAAAACAAAGCGAGAGAATGGGGAGAGAGAGTAGAAAGAGAGCAATAGATCAGAGAGAGAGAGAAAGAGGGAGGGGGAAGAGAGAGAAAAAGTCAGAGAGAGAGAAATAAGAGAGGAAGAGAGATGGAAAAAGAAGAGAAGAGGGAGAGGTGGGGGTAGAGAGAGAGGGAAAGGGGGAGAGAGAGAAACGAGAGGGAGAGAAGAAGAAAAAGAAAAGATGGAGAGAACAGATCTGGAGGATGTTTTTATGGTGTGAACTGGCCTGGAGAAAGGCAGAATGAAAAGAGGGAGAAGGATAGAGGGAGTGAAAAAGGGACAGGGAGAAGTAGAGAGGTAGATGGAGAAGGAGAGAAGAAGAGAGAAAGAAAGGAAGAAAGAAAGGGAGCAGGATAGGGGGAGAAATAGAGAGGGATACAGAGAGTGAGAAGGAAATTGGTAGATGGAAAAGGAGAGAGGGAGAAGGAGCGAGAGGAGGGGAGCAGAAGAAGGAGAACGGGAGAGAAAAAGGGAGATAGAATGGGAGAAGAAAGGATAGAGTGGGAGGGAAAGGAATGAGAGAGGGAGAGAAACAGGGAAAGAGAGAAGAAGACAGGAAGAAAGAGGGAGAGAGAGAGAAGGGGAGAGAGATTGGGAGAAGGAGAGGGATAAAAAGAGCAAGAGAGGGACAGGGAAAAGGCGAGTAGTGGATGGAGAAAGAGGGGGAGAAAGAGAGAAAGAACGAGAAGAAAGGGAGAGGGAGAAGAAGAGAGAAAGAAGGAAAGGGAGAAGGATAGGGGGAGAAAGAGAGAGAGGGATACAGAGAGTGAGAAGGTAAGAGGTAGATGGAGAAAGGGAGAGGGAAAAGGAGAGAGGGAGAAGGAGACTGGAAGGGAGAGGGAGAGAGGGAGAAGGGGAGAGAGATAGAGGGAAGGAGATCGATATAGTGAGGGACAGGAAAAAGGAAAGCAGTGGATGGAGAAGGAGAAAAAGAGAGAGAATGAAATAAGGAAGTAGAGGGAAAAAGGGAGTACGAGAGGGAGAGGGAGAAGGAAAGAGATAAATGGAGAAGAGTGGGAGAAAGGGAGAAGAATAGGGGAAGAAAGAGAGAGGGCTACAGAGAGTGAGAAGGAAAGAGGTAGATGGAGAAAGGGAGATGGAAAAGGAGAGAGATAGAGGGAAGGAGAGAGATATAGAGAGGGACAGGAAAAAGGAGAGCGGTGGATGGAGAAGGAGAAAAAGGGAGAGAATGAAAGAAGGAAGTAGAGAGAAAGAGGGAGTCAGGCCCCGTACACACGACCGAGTTTCTCGGCAGAATTCAGCCAGAAACTCGGTTCAGAGCTGAATTCTGCCGAGAAATCCGGCCGTGTGTACACTTTCGGCCGAGGAAGCCGACGAGGACCTCGGCGAGGAAATAGAGAACATGTTCTCTATTTCCTCGTTGTTCTATGGGAGAACTCGGCGGCTCCAGGACTGAACACGCCGAGGAACTCGATGTGTTTGGCACGTCGAGTTCCTCGGCCGTGTGTACGGGGCCTAAGAGAGGGACAGGGAGAAGGAGAGAGATACATGGAGAGGAGAGGGAGAAAGGGAGAAGAAGATATAAAGTAGGAAAGGGAGAAGGATAGGGGGAGAAAGAGAGAGGGATACAGAGAGTGAGAAGGAAAGAGGTATATGGAGAAAGGGAGAGGGAAAAGGAGAGAGGGAGAGAAAGACATGCTGATAGGTAAATTGGATCCTGTCCAAATTGCCCCTGTATATATATGTATATCTGTGTGTACGACTGTGTGTCCCAAGCGTGTCGAGATCCTACGGGGTAAAATGACCGCACCAACCAAGCAGGTTGGCAGGTTGGCTGCAAAAAGCGCCTAGAGGCGATTCAGTTTGCATGTGTAGCGCTATACAAGTCATTTCATTTCATTCTTTCATTTATTCAGGGAAGAGAGAGAAGGGAGAGGGAGAGAGGTAAGGAGAGGGATAAAGCTAGCAAGAGACGGACAGGGAAAGGGAGAGCGGTGGATGGAGAAGGAGAGGAGAAAGAGAGAGAAGTATAGAGAGGAAAAGGGGGAGGAGAGGGAGAAGGAAAATTAGAGAGAAATAAAGGGGGAGAGAGAGAACATCTCTTACCCCAAAGATTTAGCTATCCCCCTCCTCCCCTCCCCATACAAACACAATGGCTTTGGTAGTGATAAAATGTATTTGGATCCTGCCAATAAAGGGAATTTGATTTCGAGAGAGTTGAGGGGGAAGGAGAAGGAAAGACACAACCCATCCACAACCAGCGGCGTGCAATCACTCATTAGCACCATTTCTATCCCAAACTCCCAATAGTTCAGCCTGAGAAAAGTAAAGTAAAATACATGAATGATTTCAAATAAAAATAAATTAAATAACCTCCAAAAACTATTAATCACTGTATAAAGATTGCAAACTGGCAAAGAGACAGAGAGGGAGAAATGGTGGAAAGTGGTGTGATAGGATGGGTGGAGAGATGGAGGGATCCGGAGAGGTGGAGGGATCCGGAGAGATGGAGGGATCCGGAGAGATGGAGGGATCTGGAGAGATGGAGGGATCCGGAGAGGTGGAGGGATCCGGAGAGGTGGAGGGATCCGGAGAGATGGAGGGATCCGGAGAGATGGAGGGATCCGGAGAGGTGGAGGGATACGGAGAGGTGGAGGGATCCGGAGAGATGGAGGGATCCGGAGAGGTAAAGGGATCCGGAAGGGTGGAGGGATCCGGAGAGGTGGAGGGATCCGGAGAGGTGGAGGGATCCGGAGAGGTGGAGGGATCGGCAGAGATCCAGAGAGATGGAGGGAACCGGAGAGATGGAGGGATCCGAAGAGATGGAGGGATCCGGAGAGATGGAGGGATCCGGAGAGATGGAGGGATCCGGAGAGGTGGAGGGATCTGGAGAGATGGAGGGATCCGCAGAGATGGAGGGATCCGGAGAGATGGAGGGATCTGGAGAGATGGAGGGATCCGCAGAGATGGAGGGATACGAAGAGGTGGAGGGATCTGGAGAGATGGAGGGATCCGGTGAGATGGAGGGATCCGGAGAGATGGAGGGATCTGGAGAGATGGAGGGATCCGCAGAGATGGAGGGATACGAAGAGGTGGAGGGATCTGGAGAGATGGAAGGATCTGGAGAGATGGAGGGATTCGGAGAGGACGGCCATACATTATCATGTTTCATAGTGTAATTGGATTCTGAGAGTTGGATGTGACAGAAACTAGGCATGTGCAATTTTTTAAGTTACGAATACGTTTTCCGTCATTTTTCGTTATTTTAGTTGATTCGTTAACATACGAATGAACGAATGGTTTAGCGCAATTAATAACGAATAACGATATTTTCAAAATAACGAATATGGAAAACAACGAAGATACGAAAGAAGAAAGAAACGAAAACATAGAAACAACGAAAATACCGAACCCAAAAAAAAAAAAAAATTACGAAAAACAAAATGAACGAAAATGCAAACTTACTAATATTCGAAGAACGAAAAGAAAACGAAATGCCGAACAAAGACTAAAAAACGAAAATCAAAACTAACGAAAAATAAATTACGGATCTTCGGAAAACTGAAATGAAAACAACGAAAATACAAAATAATGTAAATTAGCTTTCGTTAGTACTGAAATATTTCTGGACATTGACCAATAGCCACTGAGCGCTGTCCCTTTCCTCTGAAGAGGTTTGTTCCTTCCCCCAATGAGCTTCTTTCTCATTACCTCCTGGCTCCTTGTGTCTTTTTCTGTGTTAGACTGCACTGCATCTAATTTCTAGATTTGAATTTGTAATATCTGACAGATTTGTATTTGTAATATCTGACATATTTTAGTTTTCTTCTACGTCAGACTTCATTCTAGACAGGGTGTGTGTGCTAACTAAGACAGTCAAGTCAATCACAGTAAAATCCGAATTACAAAATTACGACGAGTAGTGTGTCGAATAAACGTAAAATGTATTCTAACAGAATTACGAATGCAATAAAATCTACAAAAGTAAGTTTTTACAATCAAAGGAAATTAGACATGAAAATACGAATGATCATAAAGCAACGAAAATATATTTCGTTACGAAAATACGAATGCGGCATGATGGAAAATATAATGTAAATACGAATAACAAAACAACGAAAATTAAACTAACGTAAAAACGAAGGAACGAATAAAATCATTTTAAAAATACGAACGCGGCAGAATACAAAATATAACGAAAATACGAATCTCGATTCAACGAAAAATAAACTAACAGAAAAAAACGGAAACGGAAAAAAGAGTGTTACGAAAATACTAAAGAGTACGAATACGATAACTAACGTCTTACGAAATTACGACTCGTTACGAATCACGATAAACGAACAGAAACGAAACAGAAATAAACGAAAATTTTTGCTGTGCACATGTCTAACAGAAACCCCTCTGGAGCCAGATCCCTGTGAAGAGAAAATTACTTTATTCAGCTTTCTACAGGGGAAGCAGCCTGACTGGACATCACAAGACCGGCGAGGGTCCCGGACAACACCCCCACCATTACTACATTACCCTCCCCTAGGATGAAAGGCAGACATCTGAAATGAGAGCTGAGATGAAAGTAAATTTACACCGCTGTCCCACGGGGCTGAAACACAGGATCTATATCTTCCTCTAGTTATCTTTTTTTTACAAAGTGTCATAATTATCAATCACGGTGCCAGCTTTGTAAAAATGTACCATATTAAAGTCTATTGGTATTTCAATGGGTTGGCTGCATTATTATTTTTCCTATTTTCAGTTTTTTCATCCTTTATTTTAGGCTCCATTCACACTTGTGCAACTTGTCATGCAACTTTGGAGGAATGGAGGAGCTCAGCTATGAGGAAAGATTGGAAGAACTAAATTTATTCCCTCTTGAGAAGAGGAGAATAAGGGGGGATATTATCAACATGTACAAATATATAAGAGGTCCATACAGTGGACTTGGTGTTGAGTTATTCACTTTACGGTCAACACTGAGGACAAGGGGGCACTCTTTACGTCTAGAGGAAAAGAGATTTCATCTCCAAATACGGAAAGGTTTTTTCACAGTAAGAGCTGTGAAAATGTGGAACAGACTCCCTCCAGAGGTGGTTCTGGCCAGCTCAGTAGATTGCTTTAAGAAAGGCCTGGATACTTTCCTAAATGTACATAAAATAACTGAGTACTAAGATTTGTAGGTAAAGTTGATCCAGGGTAAATCCGATTGCCTCTCAGGGGGTCAGGAAGGAATTTTTTCCCCTGCTGTAGCAAATTGGATCATGCTCTGCTGGGGTTTTTTGCCTTCCTCTGGATCAACTGAGGGTATGGAGTTGGGTGTATAGGATTGTACTGTGTTTTTTATTTTGTTTTTTTATTTTTTGTGGTTGAACTGGATGGACTTGTGTCTTTTTTCAACCTGACTAACTATGTAACTATGTAACTTTGGACATCAAAGTCGCATGACAAGTTGCAGCCCATTCTTTTTCTATGGCACTTGTTCAAATTGGTGTGACTTAACCGTTTTTGTCGACCAGCCGCCATTATTATACTGTGGCAGGTTGGCACAGCTGCGTAAATCGCTGTAGGTGTATTTTCGGGCGCTTTAAGAGCTATAAGGGGCGCGTGCGCCACGTGACGCTGGAGCTGATGCGCGTGGCTATGATGTCTGCCGGCTACCCATGATCGCTCCACAGAACGGGGATCTGTCAATGTAAACAAACAGATCCTGTTCTGTCACGGGAGTACAGAGTGATCATCTGTTCCTAGTGATCAGAAACTCTTTCCTCCTCCAGTCATCACACTCCCCCCACAGTTAGAAACACCTCCCTAGGGAACATTTAACCCCTTGATCGCCCCTGGTGTTAAGTGTTAACCCCTTCTCTACCGGTGTCATTTATACAGTAATCAGTGGTTATTTTTAGCTCTGATCGCTGTATGAATGTCAGTGGTCCCAAAAAAGTGACAGAAGTGTCCGGTCTGTCCGCCGCAATGTCGCAGTCCCTCTAAAAATCGCAGATTGCCACCATTACTAGTAAAAAATAAATAAATAATAAAAATGCCATAAATCTATCTCCCAATATGTAGACGCTATTACTTTTGGGCAAACCAATCAATATATGCTTATTGCAATTTTTTACCAGAAATATGTAGAAGAATACATATAGCCCTAAACTGATGAAAAAATTATAATTTTTTATTTATTTTTGGGATATTTAGCAAAAAGTGAAAAACATAGTTTTTTTTTTTAAATTGTCACGCAAAAAATAAAAACCGCAGAGATGATCAAATACCACCAAACGAAAGCTCTATTTGTGGGAAAAAAAAGGACATACATTTTGTTTGGGTACATCGTCGCACGACCACGCACTTGTCTGCTAAAGCGTTGCAGTGGCGTATCACCAAAAATGGCCTGGTCATTAAGGGGGCAAATCCTTCTGGTCCTTAAGTGTTTGAACCTACAACAGTAAAACCAGACGGTATATATAGTAAAGCATGCTTGTTATACTCACTGTGGAACCTAAGGGGTTAATCCTCTGCATTGTGTAAAAAAGCTGTTTGATCATGTATTCTGTGATTCCCCCCCCCCCTCCCTCTTCCACTGTCCCCAATCTATCTCCTGATATTACAGGGGTAGATTCAGGTAGCTTTGCGCAGTTTTTACGGAGGTGCAGGGCACCGTTTTTGCCCTGCGCCCCTGCAAATTATCTGCGCTACCCTTGATTCACGGAGGAGTAGCTCCGTAAATTGCGTGGGCGCTCCGGCAAAATGCCCGGCGTAAGCGCGCGCAATTTAAATGATCTCGTAGGGGGTGGGAATCATTTAAATTAGGCGCGTTCCCGCGCCGAGCGTAGGGCGCATGCTCCGTCGGGAAACTTTCCCGACGTGCATTGCGGCAAATGACGTCGCAAGGACGTCATTTGCTTCAAAGTGAACGTGAATGGCGTCCAGCGCCATTCACGATTCACTTACGCAAACAACGTAAATTTCAAATTTTGCGACGCGGGAACGACGGGTATACGTAGCATTGGCTGCCCCTGCTATTAGCAGGGGCAGCCTTACGCAAAAACCGACGTACGCAAACGACGTAAACTGCGTACCCAGGGCTCGCGTAACGTTGTGAATCGGCGTTAGTATGCAATTTGCATACTATACGCTGACCACAACGGGAATGCCACCTAGCGGCCTGCGTAAGAATGCAGCCTAAGATATGACGGCATAAGGAGCCTTATGCCAGTCATTTCTTAGGCTGCAGTCGGCGTAATAAGGTTCCTGAATCAGGAGCATTCGTAACGCCGGCGCAGGTAAGCAATTGCGCTGCGTAACTATGGTTACGCAGACGCAATTGCTCTTTGAATCTACCCCACAGAGTCTTAGGAGGCACTCTGCACATGCTCAGCTTGGTGTGTATTGCTAGAGTTTACCTTTTTCTTGGGAGAGTGCATGTGATCAGCACAGGGCCAATCAGCACTGTCCAGACAAAGGGCCAGGGGTCCTGCAGCCTCAGAGGACAGTCGGAGGAGAATGAAAACTTCTCATACAAACTTTAACTAGACCCTGATAGAAGAAAAGGTATTTAGCAGTTTATTTTTACTAAAGTAATTGCATTTTCTTGTTCTTTGTACTGTAGGAGACCAGGTATAGTGAATGCAGGTTCCTGGGTTTAGCCCTGGTTCACACTGGTGTAATTGAAAATGCGATTTCACATGTCAAATCGACGGTATGTCTCTGTAATCGTGGCTGAAATTGGGACTGACCAGCGGGAGTGAAATTGTGCGAGTTCAGCTGAACTCGCGCGGCTTCACTCACGCAGCCTGGTGTGAACCTGGGCTAAGTAACACTTTAAAGTCACAGCGACTTCGAAAAGGTGCTTGCACTACTTTGGTGCGACTTTTGATGCAACTTTGGTCCAGGGAAAGTAAAGTTGGATCAAAGTTGCAACAAAAGTTGCACCAAAAGTCGCATCAAAGTCGCACAGGAAATTGTGGGACTTTGGAGATACACTAATATGAATAGAGCCTTGTTGATCCTGTGAATAATATCTCTCTCATCCTATGCTGGCCATACACTATCCAATCACATTGTACAATCTCTGTGACAGTATGACAATGCAGGAGCAAAGTTGGGACAGAGGGTTGTCACCCTGTAACAGGAAGTGCCAGAACAAGGACTGTAGGCCAGGGATTATTTTATTTGAAAGCTGCATATTTAAAGTGGAGTTCCACCCATAAATATAACATTACATCAGTAGTTTTAAAAAAATGTCATTAGTCCTTTACGAATTTTTTTTTTTTTTTTTAAGATGCCTTCAAAGTGTTGTTGCTAGGCAGAATAGTTAATCTTCCCACTTCCTGCACCTAGGTGCTTAATGCTTCCTAACCTACACCGCACAGACTCCTGGGAATGTAGTGGGTGTAACTTTCCAGGAGTCTGTGCATTCCCCAGTCTCAAAGAATCATGTGACTTGGACAGCACAGGTGCTGAAACCTGATCTGACACTGCTTGTGCAGCACTGAGCATGTGCGAGATTTGCAAGGCTGAAATCCAGGAAGTCATACAGTCTGGCTTCATGATGCACACACTTAAGATGGCCCCAGTCAATTTCTATTTTATAAAGTGTCTAAATTCTGTAACAACCTAACAAAACGGACCTTATTTTACAGACTAACTTTACTAGAATACATTAAGCTTGTGTATTACAGGGGTATTTATATTTAAAAAGTGAAATTGTGGGCGGAACTCCGCTTTAGATGACTTTAGAAATGACATTGACGTTTTTATTTAATTTTAGTGAATGGGTTTACATTGACAATAAATAATAAGGCATTAAATGGCATCTACTGAGTCCGCATAAACAGCTAAGGAAGTGCAGAAACAGGAGCGCATTGTTTAAGGAGCGGCTTCCGTATTAATTTTGGCAGCGTGGTGTGATCGCTCATGGAGCACAATTAATAATTTAGAATGTGACTTTGTGAGCAATCACACGTTATTCAAACAGGCCCGCAGCATAATAAATTTTAATCTCCAGCAATTGCCGACACTCAGAGCAGCCAGCAATTTGATGACCTAAAATGATTTCATACGCAGCCTGTCAGTTTACAAGAAACCAGCGACTTTGGAAAATGCCAACCTCTCCGCCCGGGAATAGCAAGCGACTTTATTGGTCTTTGTAAGGTGATTGATAGATTGCTTTCTAGAACATGCGACAGAACGGGTATACAAAATATGACTTTTGGGGCTCATTAACACCAGCAGTTAGGCGTCGCATTGTGGAAATGCGTCCTTTACCACAAAGCGCTACAATGTAGGTTAAAAGCATTAATGCAATGTTGTGTTATTCATTCTAAATGACATTCCAATGTAATGACATGCATTGGCGTCTGCTCCATAGGGCAAGGGGGGTCGTTTGCCCCCCCTGGAATCACCAGGGAGAGCCAGGAGCAAGGCCAAAGGGCGGTGGCCTGCTTCTGCTGTGATGAATCGCTTGCCGACTGTATACAGTGGCAAGGCAGCTCTCCTGTGCAAAATCACAGGCTAGATGGTCACCAGTCATCTCTATGTCCGTCGGAGGCCCAGGCGCGACGTTATGATGTCACGCCCGGGTACCCAGAAGTAAACAAAGCCACAATTCGGCTGTCGGCATGAGATCTGTGAATTTTTTTTCACAATCTCATGCTTGTAAGCCTGGAGGAGAGATGTGGGGTCTTATTGACCCCACATCTCTCTATAAAGTTTGGCGCCATTCCATGAGTGTGCGCAATTTTAAAGCATGACATGTTAGGTGTCTATTTACTCGGCGTAACATCATCTTTTAGATTATACAAAAAAATTGGGCTAACTTTACTGTATTGTTATTTTTTAATTCATGAAACCGTTTTTTTTTCCCCAAAAAATTATTGCGCAAATACTGTGCGAGACAAAAAGTTGCAATGACCGCCACTTTATTCCCTAGGGTGTCTGCTAAAAAAATATATATAATGTTTGGGGGTTTTGATTAATTTTCTAGCAAAAAAAATTTGATTTTTAACATGAAGGAGAGAAGTGTCAAAATAGGACCGGTGGGCAAGTGGTTAGGATGGTTGGAAATAACATTTGCAAATTTTTAGCTAGATTCACAAAGATCTGCCTATCTTTAGGCAGGCGTAGCGTATCTCAGATACACTACGCCGCCGTAACTTAGAGCGGCAGGTCCTGTATTCAGAAAGAACTTGCGCTCTAAGTTACGGCGGCGTAGTGCAAATGGGCCGGCGTAAGCCCGCCTAATTCAAATTGTCCAGGCAGTGGGCGTGTTGTATTAAAATGAGCCTTGACCCCACGTAATTGACGTTCCTAACAAACAGCACATGCGCCGTCCGTGAACGTATCCCAGTGCGCATGCTCGAAATCACGTCGCAAATAGTCAATGCTTTCGACGTGAACGTCACTTACGCCCAGCCCCATTCACGGACGAGTTACGCAAACAACGTGAAATTCGACAGCTGTCCGACGTCCATACTTAACATTGGCTGCGCCATCTTTTTGGTGGTTTATCTTTACGCCTGAAAACGCCTTACGTAAATGGCGTATCTTTACTGCGACGGGCGAGCGTACGTTCGTGAATAGGCGTATCTTGCTGATTTACATATTCTAGGCGTAAATCAGCGTACACGCCCCTAGCGGCCAGCGTAAATAGACAGCTAAGAGACGACGGCGTAGGAGACTTACGCCGGTCGTATCTTAGCAACATTTACCGTATTTTCGGGCGTATAAGACGACTCGGCGTATAAGACGACCCCCTAATTTTCCAGGAAAAATGTTGGTTTTGGGATATACTCGCCGTATAAGACTACCCCCTTCCTACTAGTCTTTCTGGAAGCTGAGCGGTAGCCAGAACAACCGCTGACAGAAACAGGCTTTTTTCAAGCCTCACTATGCCATTACATGCCCCCACTGTGCCATTACATGCCCCCACTGTGCCATTACATGCCCCCACTGTGCCATTACATGCCCCCACTGTGCCATTACATGCCCCCACTGTGCCATTACATGCCCCCACTGTGCCATTACTTGCCCCCACAGTGCCATCACATTACATGCCTCCACAGTGCCATCACATTACATGCCCCCACAGTGCCATCACATTACATGCCCCCACAGTGCCATCACATTACATGCCCCCACAGTGCCATCACATTACATACCCCCACAGTGCCATCACATTACATGCCCCCACAGTGCCATCACATTACTTGCCCCCACAGTGCCATCACATTACTTGCCCCCACAGTGCCATCACATTACTTGCCCCCACAGTGCCATCACATTACTTGCCCCCACAGTGCCATCACATTACTTGCCCCCACAGTGCCATCACATTACTTGCCCCCACAGTGCCATCTCTTGCCCCCACAGTGCAATCATTTGCCCCCACTTCCCCCCCCCCCACTGTGCCATCACTCATGTTTTGCAGGCCGGTGACAGTCTCCGTCTGCTGCGAGCGTCCATGATTTCAAAGCCGCGCCGTCTTCTCAGCATGTCCTGTGATTGGCGGAACACAAATTTTCCCAGTAGCGCCTCTGTTCTGTGTTCCGCCAATCACGGATGCCTTCTCATCTCGTCCGAGGATGAGAAGGCATCCGTGATTGGCGGAACACAGAACAGAGGCGCTGCTGGGAAGATTTGTGTTCCGCCAATCACAGGACATGCTGAGAAGACGGCGCGGCTTTGAAATCATTCACGATCGCAGCTGCACGGAGACCGTACCCGGCGTATAAGACGACCCCCGACTTTGGATGCATTTTTTTGCATCCAAAAAGTCGTTTTATACGCCGGAAAATACGGTAAGCGTATCTCAATTTGAGCATACGCTTAAAGATACGACGGCGCGGATTCGGACTTACGACGGCGTATCTACTGATACGTCCTGTTGTAAGTCTACGTGAAACTAGCCCATGGACGGGTGTGCGTCTGACGGCTGAATAAGTAAAAAGAAGGGATCTTCCTTTGTATCTGACATGGGGGCCATTTTGTTCCTGATTAAGTCATGGGCTAGCATAGAATAGGCTTGGCAGATGTCATAGGATGGAGCCATGTTTATTTATGGTTAAACCTGGCTATTGGAAGTAATAGATTACAAGCCAGCGTGGGGGGGGGGGGGGGGGGATAGTCCTGGGGGGAATCACTAATAGTTCTCTGCTCAATGTCTAGATGCATTAGTGAAATACAGAGTGGTCCTATAAAGAGCGGGGGGGGGGGTTCGATAGATAACAAGGGGGGCAGGTGCAGCTGCGATGGGACCACAAGAAGCTTTCAGCGACACTAATTTCATTAGCAGCCGCTTTAACCCCTTATTCCCCAAAGCGTTTCCTTAAATCTCTCCTATGGTCTGTCTCTCTTGGTTTGCACGCATTGATGTTTTAATATATTCCTGTAGCGAGCCCGCTGGTATCAAGGTTTACAGAGAAGTGCTCGGCACATTGGAAGCTGTGTAGTTCATTATTGATCTGTATTTGTTTATCGCTATTGTGCGCTTTTATTCCCTGCTGTACGGAGCTGACAACCTCGTTGGCAGAAGTAGATTCTAGATTTGGAACAATAAAAAGGTTTTCTTGCACTGAAGTGGCAAAGGGAGAAGCGTTCGAGAATTTGCTGGCTTAGATCATCATCCTTAAAGTGGAACTTTAGTTAGAAAAAGGAAGTCCTGCTAGATCGCTTCAGGCTGGCCCTTTGCAGGTACAGCTATAGAAAACATAAAAAATATGGGCCATATTCTGAGTAGAGTTACGACGGAGTATCTCAGGAAACTCTGTTGTATCTCTCTTTTTTGACCCGCGTATCTATGCGAGTGATTCCTAGAATCATTTTCGCATAGATACGCTGAAGATCCGACATGTGTAAGTGACTTACACTGTCGGATCTTAAATGTAATTCGCCGCCGGCCGCTAGGTGGCGTTTCCGTTCAGGTCTCATTTGTTTATGCAAATGAGCCTGATACACCGATTCCCAAACTAATTCGCGTCGCGTAACCGTCGCTTACGTCGTTTGCGTAAGCGTAAGGTTACCCCTGCTATGTGAGGGGTAACCTTACGCCAGTCCCACGTATGCCATGTTAAGTATGGCGTCGGGTCCGCGTCGTCTTTTCCCGTAGGGAACGTCGTTTTCCTAAGTCGTTCTTGAATACGCACACGTCGGCGTCATTGACGTTTTCCGCCGAGAACTGGAGCATGCGCACTGGGCTATTTTTAGCCCGGCGCATGCGCAGTTCCATCGAAACGGGGGCGCGCTTAATTTAAATATAAGCAGCCCCCTTTGAAATACGCGGGGATACGCCGGGCCTTTTACACTACGCCTCCGCAAACTACGGAGCAAGTGCTTGAGGAATACGGCACTTGCTCCAGTAAGTTGCGGAGGCGTAGTGTAAATGGCTTACGAGAGGCCGCCGCAGAATATTGGAGAATCTGGCCCTAAGTGTCTATACTGTTTAACCCCTTCAATACCGGGCACTTATACACCTTCCTGCCTTTTAGCGCTGTCACATTTTGAATGAAAATTGCGTGGTCGTGCTGCGCTGTACCCAAACAACATTTTTATAATTTTTTTCCTACAAATAGAGCGTTCTTTTGGTGGTATTTGATCACTTCTGCGGTTTTTATTTTTTGTGCTACAAATAAAAAAAAACGAAAATTTAGAAAAAAATAATAATTTTTTCTTAGTTTTTCTTGCAAAACTTTGTAAATAAGTAAATTTCCTCCTTCACTAATGGGCACTGATGAGGATACACTGAAGGGCATTGATGAGGCAGTACTGATTGGCACTGATGAGGTGGCACTGATGAGGTGGCATTGATGGGCACTGATGTTGAGGCACTTATATGCAGCATTGATGGGACTGATAGGCGGCACTGATAAGCAGCACTGATGGACACTGATAGGTGGCACTTATGGGCACTGATGGGCACTGATAGGCGACACTGATAGGTGGCACTGGGCACTGATAGGTGGCACAGGTGGTCACTGATAGTTGGCACTGATAGTTGGCACTGGTGGGCACTTATGGGTGGCACTGGTGGGCAGCACTGATCAGGGGGCACTGGCAGGCATCACTGATGGGCACAGTGCCATCTCTATTGGGCACTGATTGGCATACCTGGTGGTCATGGGTGGACATCCCTGGTGATCCTGGGTGGGCATCCCTGGTGATCATGGGCAGGGCTGTCTTAATGAGAGGGCACACCTGGGCACTGCCCAGGGGCCCCAGCTGCATGGGGTGCCCCTGCACTTTCCCCAAAGCAGCTTGTCTTTGAGCCCACGCTGCCCCGAAATTGGGTGCCCCATGATGGCACTGAGAGTGATAGATGCACAGGGGAGGCAGTTTGCCTCCTACCTACTTGATGTCCGTTTACCTGCACTGTCATCATTGTAGGGGCCCCAGAGCATTACTTTGCCCAGGGGCCCATTATGCTATTAAGACTGCCCTGATCATGGGTGGGCATCCTTGAGGGGGGCTGCACTGATAATCAATCAGTGCAGACCCCCCCTGTCAGGATAGCAGCTGATCGGCTCTCCTCTACTCACACCTGTCAACGCAATAGTCTCTTCCTATCTACACTGTGATCAGGTATGATTGGACGCAGCTGATCACGTGATAAAGAGACTCCGTCAGAGAAGAGGAGGATCGGGGCTGCCCTGTGCAAAACCACTGCACAAAAAACAAGACTTTACATTCACTTTAAGTGAGAGTTCACCTTTTCACAAAACAATTAAAAGGTCATCTAACACCCTGCAAACCTTCACCCCCCCCCCCCCCGTTCTTGCTGCACTTACCACTGTGGATGATCCAGCCAGTACAGAAGTTCTGAAGTTTGAAAGTGCGCTGTTCTTCCTCTTCCTCCCCTAGGGACGCAGGGACATATCAGAGCCGTTCTGAAAAGGCGATCTATCACTTTAAAGTTTCTATTGCTGAGTCAAAGTGAACCTGTTCATGGGCAAAGTAATATGTTCACTTAAAGTGGATGTAAACCCGAAATGTTTTACTTTTACTTTTGATGTCACAATGTACAGTATAAGATTTCCTATCATCTGTGCCCAGTCTTGCCACACAGATTTAATCCAGCTCTGAGCAATCCTCTTTTATTGTTCAATGAAATAAAACGGACTTACAGAAAAAAACCTTAGTCCGTTCCGCCCCCTTGCTGTGAGTGACAAGTTATTTACATATCTCATGCACTAGCTTCAGACAGGCATTATTTTTTAATTCCCACCCCCACTCCTTTTCTGAAGTCATGTGGTTACTTTTCTGTATTTTGACTGGATGTTAGTGATCATAGCAGAATTCAGTGTAAGAAATATATAGGAAAAAATGCATGTTGACAAGGGGAGTGTAGAGGTGGGCGGAGAGTCTACTGACATCACAACCTTACCCACCGAGCTCCAGACAACAGATCCACCCACAGAATGTGCAGTATTTCAGTTCTTATAACAGACAGAGGGGGAGACATTTGACAGGTAAGGATTCATGCAGGAGGCATCTATATCCTTATAGATCAGCACTATGGCAGTAGTTTAGAAAGGATGAGAGTGGCTTTACATCCACTTTAACCTCTTGGCGCCACCACCTCCCAGCCCTTTAAGAGGTTTCTGATACCATGAGGCAGGGGCACAGCTTAAGATCACTTGACCGCCGTGATTGGCGGTCACGTGGTCCGAAAACTCAGTAACGCAACGTAACTGTGCCGGGAGCGCACATCGCATTCACTCTTAGCACAGGTGTATTGGGGACAATTAACGCAAATATGCGTCCCATTGGTGCTAAGGATAAGGCGCAGAGAGGCCGCATATTTGTGTACGCTGGCGCCAAGGTGTTAAAGTGAACCAGAATTCAAAATTGATGGATTAATATGTTGTAGGGAAGATTTAAAAATATTAATTAGGCCCAGGGAGTGCCCTGGAAAATTTACTATTTGTCTTAAATTTCTTCTGAAAGAAAGCAGTGTACTTCCTGGTATGTAAGTGTGCCTAGGCACCCCAGTACCTATCTATAGTGGTATATAGCATATATATATATACACACAGGCCCGGATTCACATACATCGGCGCATATTTATGCCGGCGTAGCGTATCTAATAGAGAGGCAAGCACCGAATTCACAATGCACTTGCCTCCCAAACTGCGCTGGGTTCCCTCGGTGTAAGCCGTCGTAGGTGGAAGTGGGCGTGAGCCATGCAAATGAGGCGTGACCCCATGCAAATGATGGGCCGAGCGCCATAAAGATACGAATAACGAACGGCGCATGCGCCGTCCCGTGGACGTATCCCTGTGCGCATGCTCAGAATCACGTCATAACTACTCTCTAAGATACAACGGATCACTGCCTACGACATGAATGTAACCTACGCCCAGCCCTATTCACGTACTACCTAAACGATGTAAAATACAACGGCTGTGTTCCCTGGTCCATACCTTAGCATGACTTGCGCCTCATATATGGGGAATAACTTTACGCCGGACAAACGCCGTACGCAAACCGCGTATATTATGCGCCGGGCGCAACTACGTTCGTGAATCGGCGTATCTCCCTCATTTGCATATGTGCAAAGAAAATCAATAGGAGCGGCAAATGTGCCCAGCGTAAATATGCGCCTACTATACGCCGGCGTAGGAAAGTTACGTCGATCGGATGAAGCCTAGTTTTGTGGGCACGGCGCATAGATACGACGGCGCATATTTACACTTACGCGGCGTATCTCGAAATACGTCGGCGTAAGTGCTTTGTGAATCCGGGCCACACAGTATATGAGCAAGACTGGGCTAAGCGGTAGGCAGAAGAGGTGGTCACGTCAGGTGCTTCAGTAGGAGGCAGGGGCGGATCCAGTGGGGGGGGGCAACTAGGGCAACGGGGCAAGGAGATAGGCAGGCAGGTGGCTGGCGGGGACTTGAGCCAAGGCAAAAGAACAGAAGTGGAGCTGAATGGGCATGCATCCGAAACTGAAGAAATATTCTCTCCGCTCCGACCAGCACATGATTGACGTTCTTCTGACCGGCGCATACAGCGCGTCACGAGTTGCCGAAAGAAGCCGAACGTCGGTGCGCAGGCGCCGTATAGCGCCGTATAGAGACGTTCGGTTTCTTTCGGCAACGCGGCACTCCCGCGGGGAATCCGGGGAGAAAATACAGTTAAAACGGTATATACGAAAAAAAAAAAAAAAAGACCAGCATAATGTCACAGGTCAGCTCATTGTAATGTTAGAATTTTTTTTTAGGGTGAACCCCCGCTTTAAGTGGTTAAAGGAGAATTGTACAAAAAAAATAAGTGGTTAAACCCACAAGTGCTTTTTTTTACCACTACTATTCCTTTATATTGGCTTTTGATTTTTACAAATGCAGCAATTTAGAAATTGGATGAAAGGTTTTGGGCTGAAAAACACCTTTTGATAGATAAAAAGTGCATTTTATATACATCTTTAGAGATCAGACCAAAATGAGGGACAAATGAGGAGGAAAGAGGGACATTGTTCCAAATCAGGGACAGTCCCTTGAAATCAGGGACAGTTGGGGGATTTATGATGATGTAAGCCATACAAGTATTATATAGCAGTGATTAATCTCACATATTATACTCGGCTCCAATTGAATTGATCTCTAATACAAGCAACTTGTGTATCTCAGACAATAGGGAGCCAATTTATTCCATCTGTTTAATGATCGATCGCCACTCTTAACAATGAATTGATAGTGATTTTAGAAGCATGAGGGTCTTTCACCATCTTTGCTGGCATCATGGTGTGCATTGCTTTAGAGCAGCTCATGCTTTATGTAATGACTGGGCTGCCAACATACACTAATGCCCTAAATATTGGTAATTACTGTATCTTTTTTTTTTTTTGCCATAAAAGTTTTTCAGTGAGCTGAACAGTAGAAATGTAATAGATTCCGATTCCTCCATCCATACAACACAGAGGAACCTTCTTTGACAGCTTTTGTTTTCTAAAGGTTGTGGCTGTCAAAATACTCGAACAGTGACTGCATCTGATTGGATGCTGCCACTGTTCGGCCGACAATCTCCAATTGGCTTTCCTTTCGGAAATACCCCCTTTAAGTTGTTTTGCCTGCAATATCAGATTTGACCACACGACGAGGCCAGTGTAAAATGTACTGTTTTTTCAGAAACTGGAAACTGTTCACCTTTAGCAAAAGTTCCCATCATTCTTCAGTCTAATGAAGAGAAATAGGTGCATAGCCTAAGCTAATGACCAGAAAAGAAACAGGAAGTGGGCTGTATAATGCATTTACTGGCAGAAGTTAAAGTTAAAACAACAAGGGCAGAAGATTCAATAGATGGAAAGTCGAAAAAATGACTGAAGGTCTGCTTTAATGGAGAAGCTGCATGTAGTGCATTTATACTGCGATTTAGCCACGATTTGCATTTTGCATTTTTAAATCTGCCCAACAACAAATTTGGCCAACATAAAAAATGCAAATTGCGGTAAAAACATGCAAAAAAAAAGCACAGCAGAAACGCTGAAAAGCAAACTGCATAGGTGTGAATGGAGCCTTAACGGGCCCTGATTGTCATACTTAATATCGCCCATGTAGCTCTAACCTCACAGGAGTGTCCCTTATACAGTTCCTGCAAACATCCACTTCAGGGGTCAGTGTTCTAGTCCCGCAATATTCCTCCCTCTGGATGTAAATTGGATAATTACAAGGCACAGGTATTTACCTCTGCGATAATTGTCCATTGTGTACCTGGCTGGAGACCGACAAACTACACGGTAGTCAGGATCCCCTGTAATCCTCCCCATCCTAGCTAATTGGTCTGGGCACTAAAGAAGAATAGCTCAGTGATAAACCCTTAAATAACCAGCAAATGTGCGCATTATGCAATGCCTGCTGCCATCAGTGTTACTTTTACAACATATGAGTGTGAGTCAGTTCCTGGAAGCTGTAATGAAAGGACCTATTCTTCTCCTATCTGTGCACCTATCAAATTTCTGTCTGCAGATCCTCGCTGACCCCACACGCACTCTGATAACCGCATCAACCCCTTTTTTTTATGCGTTTCCTTGCACACGTTAAAAAAAATATTTTAGGCCTGAAGATTTAAAAAAAAATCACAATATTTGCACAAGTAATGGCCCTAGAATTATTGCTCTCACTCCGGTGTGTGAGGCGATATGTAAGGCTCCATGTACACGGGACGTTTTTACAACTGCTCCTAAATGATTAAACTTGACAGATAGTAACCCACGTTTAGCGCCTAGCGGCATTTTGCAGCGTTTACATGCCGCGTTTTGTCGCGTTTGCGTTTAGAAGCGTTTAAAAAAAACATTTGTTTTCGTTTTTTTAAATGGCCAAAAAACGAAAAACGCCTATAAACAAAACGCTGCTAAACACGGGTTACCGTTAGTCGTTTTTGCTTTCAAAGAAACGCTGTTAAACGCAACTGCCTAAAAACGGCAATAAACGAGGCTGTGTACATGGTCACATAGGATAACATTGAATGAGTTCAGGAGCAGTTAAAAAAAAGCGTCCAACTGCCTCTGAACGTCTGTTTATCAGTGTCCCGTGTACATGGGGCCTTACATGCATATTGCAAGCAATGTTTTCACACATAGGCACCCCTGACAGCTGTGTTTAGAGTGTTTTCTCACTGAAAGCGCCTGGGCGCCATTTCTAGCGACCCTTTACCGTCGTTTTTGTGGCGATTTTTTTTAAACAGGGGTTAAAAGTGCCCGCAAACCTGCGCTGCAGCGGCGCTTTGCCGGTGGTTCGGCAGCGCTGCCCATTGATTTCAATGGGCAGGGGCGCTTTAGGAGCGGTGCAAAGAAGCTGCTTGCAGGACTTTTTCTGACACCCTGCCAGTGCAGCGCCCCAGTGTGAAAGCACTCGGGCTTTCACACTGGGATTGCAGCTGAGGCTTTTTTCAGGCGCTTTACAGGCGCCAAAATGTTGGTGTCATTGGAAGGAATATTGAGCCATTTTTGGTGTCAGTGGAAGGAATAGCGCCTTGTATCAGTAGTGTTTGTGGTTGATAGGAGGAGAAATAGGGCCCCATCATTGGCTTCATTGCAGAGGAATGGTGCATTTTTGTTGGTGTGCCATCGATGGTGTCAATGGGGGGAATAATACCCCTATTTTTTGTGTCAGTGGGAGGAATAGTGCCCCATCGATGGTGTCAGTGGGAGGAATAGTATCCCATTGTTGGTGTCAGTGTGTGGAATAGTACCCCATCATTGGTGTCAGTGGGAGGAATAGTGTTCCATCATTGGTGTCAGTGGGAGGAATAGTGTTCCATCATTGGTGTCAGTGGGAGGAATAGTGTTCCATCATTGGTGTCAGTGGGAGGTATAGTGTTCCATCATTGGTGTCAGTGGGAGAAATAATGCCCCTTCATTGGGGTCCATGGAAATAATAGTGACTGATTGTTGGGATCAGTAGGAGGAATAGTGCCCCATCGATGTTGTTAGTGGGAGGAATAGTGCCCTATCAATGGTATTAGTGGGAAGAATAGTACCCCATCACGGTGTGAGTGGGAGGAATAGTGCCTCATCAATGGTGTCTGTGGTAGTAATAGTGTCCCATTTTTGGTGTCAGTGGGAGGAATAGCGCCTTGTATCAGTAGTATCTGTGGTTTATAGGAGGAGAAATAGGGCCCCATCATTGGCTTTATTGCAGAGGAATGGTGCATTTTTGTTGGAGACAGTGGGAGGAATAGTAGCCCATGTTTGGTGTCAGGGAGAAGAATAGTGTCCCATCGATGGTGTCAATGGGGGGGGAATAATACCCCATTTTTGGTGTCAGTTGAAGGAATAGTGCCCCATCGATGGTGTCAGTGGGAGGAATAGTGTCCAATTGTTGGTGTCAGTGGGTGGAATAGTGCCCCATCATTGGTGTCAGTGGGAGGAATAATATCTCTTTGTTGGGGTCCATGGGAATAATAGTGACTGATCGTTGGAATAAGTATGAGGAATAGTGCCCCATCGATGTTGTTAGTGGGAGGAATAGTGCCCTATCAATGGTATTGGTGGGAAGAATAGTACCCTATCGTGGGTGTCAGTGGGAGGAATAGTGCCTCATCAATGGTGTCTGTGGTAGGAATAGAGTCCCATTTTTGGTGTGAGTGGGAGGAATAGTGTCCCATCATTGGTGTCAGTGAAAAGAATAATGCCTTATCATTGGGGTCAGTGGGAGTAATAGTGTCCCATCGTTGGGGTCAGTGGGAGGAATAGTACACCATCATTGGTATTTGTGGGAAGATTAGTGCCCCAAAAACTGTTGTCAGTGTGAAGAATAGTGCCCCAAGGGCTAGATAAAGGCAAGCAAAGACTGCAGTTGGTCCATAGGCCACAATTTGGAGACCATTACCCTAATGAAACAGAGAGGTGGCTACCTTTAGGAAAATATACAAAAAATGCTGCTAAGTAGAAGGAGAAAATATGTTGTAGAGCAGGGGTCTCCAAACTTTCAAATGAAAGGGCCAGTTTACTGCCCTTCAAACTATAAGGGGGCCAGATGGTGGCCAGTGGGGGTAGAACATGCCCTGTCATCAGTGGGAGTAAACAGTGCAGTAGGCTTGGTGATCAGTGGTAGTAAAAAAAATGACATAATTGGTGTCAGTGGGAGGAATAGTGCCCCATAAATGGTGCCAATTGGAGGAATAGTGCCCCATAAATGGTGCCAATTGGAGAGTTAGTTCCCTATCTCTAGTGTAAGTGGGAAGCCTCGTACACACGGCCGAGGAACTCGACGTGCCAAACACATCGAGTTCCTCGGCCAGTTCAGCCCTGAAGCCGCCGAGGAGCTCGGCGGGCCGAGAGCTCCCATAGAACAACGAGGAAATAGAGAACATGTTCTCTATTTCCTCGCCGAGGTCCTCGTCGGCTTCCTCGGCCGAAAGTGTACACACGGCCGGGTTTCTCGGCAGAATTCAGCCAGAAACTCGGTCGGAAGCTGAATTCTGCCGAGGAAACTGGTCGTGTGTATGGGGCCGAAGAATTAGTGTCCCACCATTGGTAAACGTGGGAGGAATAGTGCCCCAAGGGCCAGAAAAGGCCAGCAAAGGGCCACATCCAGCTCGCGAGCCACAGTTTGGGGCCCCTGCTGTAGCACATCCAGGAAAGCTTGGTCTACCCTTGGCTTGCTACCAGATAGTCATTGATTGAGATCAAATTACTTGTCAGAAACCATGAATCAGACCGAGACAGAAGTACAGTTAAATCACACTTGTTTAATAATAATAATAATAATAAAAAGATAAACAGAGTAAGCGTAGTCAAAACATAGCCAGAGTTCAGAAACCGGATCGGACAGTCAGCCAAGCCAAATGTCAGAGAACAAGAGATAGACGTAGTAGAACAGCAAGCAGGATCAGGAGCCAGAAGGAATCGTCAGCCAAGCAAGTCTTCAACAGGAACGCAGGAGATAGTCTCTGTGATGTTGACCAAGGCGAAGGCAGAGAGCAAGTGAACTGGAAGGCTTTAGTAGGCAGGCAGGACTGACGAGCAGGATCATCAACAGGTCAGTCACTGTGGAGAGATAGGAGCTGGCAATTAGCCAACAGCTGAGCGGCCAGCTCAGAGAAGGAGGGGCTGAGCCCAGCCCTGACATTACTCAACATTTCGAGGTACATTGATTGCTCTCATACACGGGGTCACTGCATATCTAATAGGCTGCTTCTGTTTATAAGGGCCATTTACTGCTGGGAGGCTGTTACTAAAAAGATTAGGGCCACCAACTATACTAAATGCATTCACTATAAACTATAAAAAGGATTCACCCTGTGTTGCAAAATGCTAGCCTCCCAAGCAGGGCCGTCTTAATAGCATCATGGGCCCCTGGGCAAAGTAATGCTCTGGGGCCCCTACAATGGAGATGGAGTATCCCTCCGGGCATTCCAAGCCTTTCAGTGCAAACAGTGCTGGACAGCTGGGCTCACCATGACACCATCCACAATGCTACTTCCGTAGGTGGGCTCTTAGTGCTGCCGACTCAGGAGCTTCCACTCCAGCTTCTACCCCGCAGCCTTCGAGTCCCGAGCATTCAAGCTGCATGGGGTGGGGTCAGAGCATCACTGGCGCTTCAGCCTTGCCCCTCCCTGCTGGGTGTGAAATAATAGGTATCGTTCTGCACAGCATGGGGCACTGCTGCCAGCCTGCCTCCCCTGTGTATCCATCACTCTCAGCGCCATCATGGGGCCCCCAATTTCGGGGCAGCATGGTCTCAAGGACCAGCTACTTTGGGGAAAGTGCAGGGGCCCCCCCATGCAGCTTGGGCCCCTGGGCAGTGCCCAGGTGTGCCCTCTCATTAAGAAAGCCCTGCTCCCAAGCCTCTTGGGGGTCAACACACATTGCCCAGGGGTAAGGGGGTGCTGCACAAGGATAGGTTTGTATCTCCAAGCTAGTCTTTCTTCATGAAATAGCTGCCTTTGGTCTGCCCAAAGCGTCAGCCAGCATCTTCCATTAATTCTCTGATTTTTTTCAAGTCATTATTGACTCTCCAAGTAACTTTTCATCATGATATATGCAAATATATAGTATATACTGTATTCTGGTTTTAACTTGCTGGTTTTTGTACACATAAGCTGAGGTTATTAAATAAGCCAAGGGCGCTATTTACAGCTCCACATGGAACTTTTGTAAGATTAATATTACTCAGAATGACACTTTAAGGTTTATGCAAATAAATCTTCTGCAGAACTCACTCCAGCGGCGAAGTTTTTATCATTATTAAAATAAGGATTTCCCAGAAACATTTATATACTGCAAATGGTGGCTTAGTAGTTATCTATTTGGTCCTGCAATGCTGAGTTTTGTTCCTATGAAGGTTATAAACTGCTCGCATTTTCTATGCCATCCTCCCTGTTTTTGAGCGATTTTGTTTCCTCCCAAAAATGTCCCACTAAGTTTGATCCTCTTCAAGTTGGGTTGGCCTTAGCCTAGCAAAGCCTTGAGGCTGTGGTAGGGACTGTATTGGGGACTGAGTGTAAGCTCAGCTTAGAGCAAGGTTAAAGGGGTTGTAAAGGTTTGTGTTTTTTCACCTTAATGCATCCCATGCATTAAGGTGAAAAAACACCTCGCTGTCACGGGCCTCCCAGCCCCCCCCATTTTACTTACCTGAGCCCGTTCACCTGCTCTGCGCGTCCACGGCGTCCTCTTCTCCACGGAGTCTCGGCGTTGATTGGATAGATTGATAGCAGCGCAGCCATTGGCTCCCTCTGATGTCAATCAAATCCAATAACGAGGCCGCCGGCGGGGGGGACCGAGTCATACACTCTGTGTCTATGGACGCCGAGTGTATGGGACGGTAGCGTGCCCGCAAGGTAACCCCCTCGGGAGAGAGCTTCCCAGAGGGGGTTAGCTATTGCAGGGAGGAGCCGAGAGAGCGGCCGTGGGACCCCAAAAGAGGAGGATCGGGGGCCATTCTGTGCAAAACGAACTGCACAGTGGAGGTATGTATGACATGTTTGTTATTTACAAAAAAAAATTAATTAACCTTTACACCCACTTTAATAGAGAGCTGTAAAATATATTGGTGCTCTATACCAGTGGTCGTCAACCTTTCGAACCTCATGGGCCACTAAACTCACGACCACCATCATGAATTTTACAATCCTTATACACACAATGCTCAGGCTCAAAGCCCCCCTCCTTCTGCATCAAGCTGTTGTCTTATACACGTAATGCTTCGTCTCTCTGCCCCCCTCCTTCTGGATCACACTGCTGCCTTATACACACAATGCTTCGTCTCTCTGCCCTCCTCCCCCTGGATCACACTGCTGCCTTATACACACAATGCTTCAGCTCTCTGGCCCCCTCCTCCTAGATCACACTGCTGCCTTATGCACAGAATGCTTTGGCTCTCTGCCCCCCTCCTCCTGGATCACACTTCTGCCTTATACACACACTGCTTTGGCTCTCTGCCCCCCTCCCCCTGGATCACACTGCTGCCCCCCTATCCACACAATGCTTCGGCTCTCTGTCCCCCCTGATTCTGGATCACACTGTGTCACGGTCTGGGGTCAGGCTCAGAGGCCAGTAGCTATAGCAGCTGAGCAGGTCACCCTGGCTGATGACACGGGGTCACCTGAGGTGCGGAATCTAAGCGCTAACCGGTATTCACCAGAGCTCCTGAAGGTGGAGATGGATTTTGCTGCGTGTTAGCGCCAGGTCGCGGTCCTCAGGATTGCCCCACCAGGAGGTGAGAAAGCCGGGGTACAATAGCAGATAAGCAGGTAAGGATCAAACAGAAGCGTGGTCGGTAAACAAGCCAAAAGGTCGGTAATGAGTATTTGTAGATTGGGATCAGGCAGAAGCGTAGTCGATACCAAGCCAAGGGTCGATAACGAGTATTCGTAGGTTGGGATCAGGCAGAAGCGTAGTCGATAACAAGCCAAGGGTCGATAACGAGCAGTAGCAAATATGGACGGCAGCAGAGAAGACAGGAGCGAGATACAGGCTGGAGATAGCACAATATTCTGGCAAGGAGGAAGTGCAGAGACATGGCTTATATCAGGAAGTTGGTGGGAGGAGCAAGGGGTTCAAGGTTCAAGACAATCAAGACACAAGGCAGGAATGTTCAATGGATCAGATGGGTTTGTCCAGCAGATCAGACAGGGAGCTATCCAGCATCCCAGATAGCTCAGTGAGAAGGTTTACTGCCAGACACAGCTGAGGTCCCAGGTTCGAATCCAGGTCCTGACACACTGCTGCCTTATACACACAATGCTTCGTCTCTCTGCCCCCCTCCCTCTGGATCACACTACTGCCTTATACACACAATGCTTCGTCTCTCTGCCCCCCTCCCTCTGGATCACACTGCTGCCTTATACTCACAATGCTTCGGCTCTCTGCCCCTCTCTTCCTGGATTACACTGCTGCCTTATCCACACAATGCTTTGGCTTTCTGTCCCCCTGCTTCTGGATCACACTGCTGCCTTATACAAACAATAAATAAACTCTCTGCCCCCCTCCTTCTGGATCACACTGTGGCCTTATACATGGCAATGCTTTGGCTCTCTACCCCCCTCCTCCTGGATCACACTGCTGCCTTATACACACAGTGCTCCAGCTCTCTGCTTCCCCCCTACTGGATCACACTGCTGCCTTATACAATGCTCTGTCTGTCTTCCCCTGTCCCCCCCCCCCCCCCCCCCGCATGGATTATCATTGCATCTCACCTTCTTATCCAGCCATGTGCTCTAGCTCTGTGCTCCCTCCCACAGTCTGTGATCTGTGCTGCCATTGGAAGTCCCCTTCTCCTTCACCTCCCCCTCTCTGCACTACTCCTGGTGCCTCCCTCTGAGTTCACAGGAGCCAGAACTACAGAGGAGGCATCAGGTATTAATGCACGTTGACAGTATTGACTATCAGCGTGCATTCAGAACAAGACTGAAAACAACATTGGGCATTATACATCCGCCACAATGTTGATTTTCAGCAGAACCCCTGGCGATCACCAAGATTTTCACGTGGTCCACAGACCACTGGTTTGGCGGTTGCTGCTCAATACAGTAAATAAAATCATTTTCGAAAAAATAAATAAATATACATATACACATACAGTATATATAATAAAATTGTATTGTATATAATTTTTTTTTATAAAAATATAATATATAATGTAATATATTTTTTTTAAATATAATATAATTTTCTATAATTATAATTTTTTTTTTATAAAAATATATATTTTTAAATCAAACAAAATCATTTTATTAATGCTTGCGCTACCCCTAAACGGAATCAGATTAGGAAGATCTGCCTAGCAACCACAATTTCTGGTAAGTAAAACATTTTTTATTTTTAAATTTTTATTTTTTTATTTTTTTGGAGCATTTTTATGTAATTTTTTTTTTTTTAGGGTGGACCTCTGCTTTAAGGGCAGCTAAAAATGTGTCTCAGTCACATTTTACCGCCCCTCAACTGCACATCTACAGTGAGGGAAAAAAATATTTGATCCCCTGCTGATTTTGTACGTTTGCCCCCCCCCTGACATATACACATACAGGGCCAGATTCACAGAGCAAGTACGCCGGCGTATCTACTGATACGCCGGCGTACTTTCAAATTTCCGGCGTCGTATCTTTAGTTTGAATCCTCAAACCAAGATACGACGGCATTTGGGTAAGATCCGACAGGCGTACGGCTTCGTACGCCTTCGGATCTTAGATGCAATACTTCGGCGCCCGCTGGGTGGAGTTTGCGTCGTTTTCAGCGTCGGGTATGCAAATGAGCTTTTTCCGACGATCCATGAACGTACGCGCGGTCGTCGCATTCTCTTACGTCGTCTCTAGTCGGCTTTTTCCGGCGTATAGTTAAAGCTGCTATTTTGCGGCGTATAGATAGACTTGCCATGTTAATGTATGGCCGTCGTTCCCGCGTCGAAATTCGATTTTTTTTTTTTTTTTGCGTAAGACGTCCGTGAATCGGGATGGACGTAAGTCACGTCTAAGTTCTAAAAATGATGTCGTTGCGACGTCATTTTGCGCAAAGCACGGCGGGAAATTTAGAAACGGAGCATGCGCAGTTCAATCGGCGCGGGGACGCGCTTCATTTAAATCAATCACGCCCCCTACCCGCCGATTTGAATTACGCGCCGAGAGATACACTACGCCGCAAAATCTTCCTGGATTCGACTTAGAGCCAGGTAAGATACAGCGGCGTAGCATATCTCTGATACGCTGCGCCTGGGCATTTCTATGTGAATCTGGCCCACAGTTGCCCAGATTCAAGAAGCAATTGCGTCTGCGTAACCATAGTTACGCAGCGCAATTGCTTACTTGCGCCGGCGTTTCAAATGCTCCTGATTCAGGAACCTTGTTACGCCGACTGTAGCCTAAGATATGACTAGCATAAGGCTCTTATGCCAGTCATATAGTAGGCTGCATTCTTACGATGGCCGCTAGGGGGCGTTTCCTGTAGTGGTCAGCATATAGTATGCAAATTGCATACTAACGCCGATTCACTACCCTACGCGAGCCCTGCGTACGCAGTTTACGTCGTTTGCGTAAGTCGGGTTTCGCGTAAGGCTGCTCCTGCTATTAGCAGGGGCAGCCAATGCTACGTATACCCGTCGTTCCCGCGTCGCAAAGTTTAAATTTTACGTTGTTTGCGTAAGTGAATCGTGAATGGCGCCGGACGCCATTTACGTTCACTTTGAAGCAAATGACGTCCTTGCGACGTCATTTGCCGCAATGCACGTCGGGAAAGTTTCCCGACGGAGCATGCGCACTACGTTCGGAGCGGGAACGCGCCTAATTTAAATGATCCACGCCCCCTACGGGATCATTTAAATTACGCGCCCTTACGCCGGGCATTTTTGAGGAGCGCCCACGCAAATTACGTGGCTACTGCTTCGTGAATGAAGCGTAGCGCAAATAATTTGCGGGGGTGCAGGGCAAAAACGGGACAATGCGCCTCCGTAAGAAGTGTGCAGCGGTACCTGAATCTGCCCCAGTATATATAATAAAATTGTATTGTATATAAAAAAATATTTTTTTTAAATATAATATCATTTTATATAATTATAATATTTTTTTCATAAAAATATATATTTTTAAATAAAATAAAATCATTTTATTAATGCTTGCGCTACCCCTAGACGGAATAAGACAATCATGTCAGTCTTATGTAGCCAGACTTAAAATATGCAGCAAAATTTGTTATCAATCTGAGCGTGGCCGGCCTGATTGTTTTGGACACCAGGGGATAAAAGAGTTAATAATCTGCCCCCCTGCTGCTGTCCTGTCTTCCCCCATGTTGCCCATTAGGAGGATGAATGTGTTAGCAGCAGGTCTGGACTCTGGAGCAACAGGCACATCTGCCTTTCCCAGCATGCCCCAGAGCCGAGGAGGGCAGATCAGAGGCAGATAGCCCCACCGATTACTCTAATCCCTTTTCTCATTCTCACTTCCAGATAATGCAGTGAGGGAGTCTGGCAAATGTGACTGAGCAAATCCCCCCCCACCCCCAAATCACACATTTCTATCACCCCCTCCCAGATATCCCTCTGGCGTTATCACTTGTATTATGACATCATCCCCCCTCTGACTCAGGTAACCCTAGACCTCTGATCAAGACAGCAGAATTCTGTGATCTCCGACAAGGACGGGTATCAGGTTCTATTTCAAGAAGGTGCAAAGTAGAATTTGGCAACAATAGTTCTGAAGTGACTGCAACCCGCTACCATGAGAAATGACGCAACCGTACTGATTGTAAAAAAAAGAAATTGGATGTCCAACTTCAATAACTTGCTTTATTTTTAGGTAGATTTGGAAAGACAAATACATATATATGCCAAATTTTTATTTTGCCATGAGTGTGAAGCATTGTGACAACAGCATGTAAACACCCCTATCCACTGTCATTTGTAGCTTAAAGCGGAGTTCCACCTAAAAATGGAACTTCCGCTTAACCCACTCCTCGCCCCCTTACATGCCACATTTGGCATGTCATTTTTTGGGGGGGGGAGTGGGGGCTTCAGGAGAAGGGGACTTCCTGTCCCACTTCCTCCTTCCGCCGAGGGGCTGGAAAGGCGATTAGCTTAATCGCCTTTTCACAGCCCCTCCCTGTAGGCGAGCGCCTGTCCAATCGGACGGCGCCGCGCCGCTCGCGCATGCGCAGTGGGTACCCGGCCGTGAAGCCGAAAGCTGTCACTGCCGGGTGCCCACACTAAGAATGAAGACGCCGGCCTGCGAGGGGGGGGCGAGGAGCGGAGCCCCGGCCGGCGCGTCGCTGGAGCCGTGGAGCAGGTAAATGTCTGTTTATTAAAAGCCAGCAGCTACACTTTTTGTAGCTGCTGACTTTTAATAAACTTAAAAAAAAGGTGGAAAACCCCTTTAAAGCGGTGTTCCATCCATGTTTTTTTTAAAGGCCCCTTTCACACTGGGGCGGGAGGTGCGGTGGCAGTAAAATACCGCTATTTTTAGTGGCGCTTTTACCGTCGGAATTACGGCGGTATCCGGCCTCTAGTGGTGCGGTTTTACCTCTGCTAGCGGCCGAAAAAGGGTTAATACCGCGGAGGTGCATTGCCGGCAGTATAGCCATGGTTTCCCATTGCTTTTAATGGGAAGGAGCGGTAAACACACTGCTCCAAAGATGCGACTAGCAGGACTTTTGGAGCGGTCCTGCTAGTGCACCGCTCCAGTTTGAAAGCCCTTGGGGCTTTCACACTGGAGAAACAGCAGCTGTTATTTCAGGTCGGATTGCAGGCGCTATTTTTAGCGCAATATCGCCTGCAAACCACCCCAGTGTGAAAGGGGCCTAAAAGTCAGCAGCTACAAACACTTTAGCTGCTGACTTTTAATAAAAACCCTTACCTATCCTAGGTGCCCGCGATGTCGGCCCCCCAAGGCCGATCCCTCGATAGTGGCAGGTCCCGGCGCCGCCATCCTCACTAAGGGAAACAGGCAGTGGAGCCTTTGCGGCTTCACTGCCCGTTTCCTACTGCGCATACGTGAGTCGCGCTGCGTTTTCTGGATGGGCGGCTGTTCTCTGGGATACACACAGTTCCCAGAAGACAGCGCGCCCCATTCCCCAGCAGACAATGCGAAGAGGACAAGAATGAAGACCAACCACGGACTAGGAAGAGGCAGATTAGGAAGATCTGCCTAGCGACCACAATTTCTGGTAAGTAAAACATTTTTTATTTCTCAATTTTAATTTTTTTGGAGCATTTTTATGTAATTTTTATTTTTTAGGGTGGACTTCCGCTTTAAGGGCAGCTGGGCGCCGGGGGCCGAGTGTATGACTCAGGAGCGCACCCGCAAGGTAACACCCTTGGGAGAGCGCTTCCCAGAGGGGGTTATCTAATACGGGGAGGAGCCGCAAGAGCCGCCGAGGGCCCTTAGAAAAGGAGGATCGGGGCCACTCTGTGCAAAACGAGCTGCACAGTGGAGGTAAGTATGACATGTTTGTTATTTTATTTAGTTTTTTTAAACAAAGCTTTTAGTGTCACTTTAAGGTTTCAAAGCTGAAGTTTGGTAACTCGAACCTTCAGCTCCCTTCACATATTTACTATGGGATTAAGGTCTGGGGACTGGCTAGGCCAGTGTTTCTCAACCTTTTTCTAGTCGGGGCGCCCTTAAAAAGTATTTTCAGTCTTGAGGCACCCCAGTCCAAGGCTTGGTTCACATTACGGTGTGTCGTAGAACACGCGCAAAATCGTGCTCATTCCTGACACAGACAAATGCTCTGCTCTTTAGGGGTACCAATAATTCTTAATAGTACCCCCACACATTGGGAAAACGTGGGGTGCTTTTGCTGCAGTGCAATTTAAAAAAATAATGTTTGGGGACTTGTTTCCCTGCATTTTGTGGGTACGGAAATTAATGGACTGCCCTACATGCAGCTACACTGATGTGAACCAATAGCTTGTTCACATGTCATAGGGGCGGTAAAACCACATTGTTGAGCTGTTTTTACCACCCCCAACTTCTCCACTTTTAGCTGCAGAGGCAGAAGCTGAGGGTGTTCACATGCTGTGGCTGCAACTGGAGGTATACCGAGGGTGAATGGGGCTGCACTGCAACTACCCCGCAACTGTGTGCATTGCACGGTTGCGGTGTAGTGATGCTGCATTTATGGGCTTAAAACGGGTGTAAAGAGGCAACAGAATGCCTCTTTACTGCCTGTCAAATGCGATTTGTGCATGGATTGCTTTTCAGGAATACAGGAATGAGGATTAAAAGTGACACACACACATACATACAGACACATGCTTACACATGCATACACACATACTTACACACATATGCACACAGACAGACACATATAAAGCCATTTTAAAATTAATCTAGCTTCTAGCTCAGTACCATTCCAGATTCCTCATTCAGCCGGGTACTGCACTCTAGGGGGAAGCAGAGAGCACAGCACACTCCTCTGCACTTTACTTTCACTTTTGAAGCCGACAGATCTTCTCACAGTTCAGCTGGAGAGCAGGCTCATCTGACAGCCTTCTCTCCACTGACCCTGCGGCACACCTGAAAACCTCTGACGGCACACCAGTGTGCCGCGGCACACTGGTTGAGAAAGGCTGGGCTAGGCCACTGGTCCTACATGAGCTGATATAGTGAAGAAGGTAGCTAGATCCTACATGAGCTGATATAGTGAAGAAGGTAGGTAGGTCCTGAATGAGCCAATATAGTGAAGTAAGTGGGTAGATCCTGCATGAGCTGATATAGTGAAGAAGGTAGGTAGATCCTGCATGAGCGGATAAAGCGAAGAAGGTAGGTAGATCCTGCATGAGCTGATATAGTGAAGAAGGTAGGTAGATTGATCCTGCAGGAGCTGATTTAGTGAAGAAGGTAGGTAGATCCTGCATGAGCGGATAAAGGGAAGAAGGTAAATAGATCCTGCATGAGCTGATATAGTGAAGAAGGTAGGTGGACCCTGCATGAGCGGATAAAGTGAAGAAGGTAGGTAGATCCTGCATGAGCGGAGATATAGAAGTAGGTAGGTAGATCCTGCACGAGCGGATATAGTGAAGAAGGTAGGTAGATCCGGCATGAGCGGATAAAGCGAAGAAGGTAGGTAGATCCTGCATGAGCTGTTATAGTGAAGAAGGTAAGTAGATCCTGCATGAGCTGATATAGTGAAGAAGGTAGGTAGGTCATGCATGTGCTGATCTAGTGAAGAAGGTAGGTAGATTGATCCTGCAAGAGCTGATATAGTGAAGAAGGTAGGTTGATCCTGCATGAGCTAATATAGTGAAGAAGGTAGGTGAATCCTGCATGAGCTAATATAGTGAAGAAGGTAGGTAGGTCTTGCATGTTTTGATCTAGCGAAGAAGGTAGGTAGATTGATCCTACAGGAGCTGATATAGTGAAGACGGTAGGTAGATCCTGCATGAGCGGATAAAATGAAGAAGGTAGGTGGATCCTGCATGTGCTGATCTAGTGAAGAAGGTAGGTGGATCCTGCATGTGCTGATCTAGTGAAGAGGGTAGGTAGATTGATCCTGCAGGAGCTGATATAGTGAAGAAGGTAGGTAGGTCTTGCATGTTTTGATCTAGTGAAGAAGGTAGGTAGGTCCTGCATGTGCTGATCTAGTGAAGAAGGTAGGTAGATTGATCCTGCATGAGCTGATATAGAAGGTAGGTGAAGACATTTTGCTGCCTCTCTTAGAGGAAGGAAGTCAGTGGGCATCGTGTATCTAAATTTGTCACTTTCACCGTCTCCTCATCAGTCCGCCGCTTTATAATTAGAGACGGATTACCTTAAACATGTAAAGCGGAACCTGTTCCTTGTGACTAGGTAGCACTATTATCCTGCAGCGCGGGGGTTTTGGTTTCAGTTCCCTGTATAGAATTGGCGTCTTTGTGTGGGTCGGCCGAATCTCGTGTCTGTAGGTGGCCAGCTGCTGTCGGGGGGATCAGTGATTGGGTAGAGAAGAAATCTCTATTGTTACCCCCTAAGGTTCATGATGCCCCCGGGCTCTGCCCCCTCCTATCTCCAGGTATAGGTGAATGTAAAGGTAATAGAGTCGGCAGAACGCTGCGCAGTACTGCGGTGACAGCGAGCCCCGGGGGCGGTCGGCTTGTGGTAATTTGCAGACATGAATTGAGGAAATAAATAATATAAGGAAATGGAACTGATTTATTTCCTCTTCTGAATATTTCAGACGGGGAGATGATCTGATGTCGCACGGCGTTGGTGTTGGTGGTTAGGCTTCATTCCAGCAGACATTCACACCCGATCTACGCGGAGGCCATATTTGTTTTTGGCACCTGTGTCCGCCACGAGCTGTGCGCAGGCTGGAGATGCAGACGCAGCGGCTGCGTGGATACAGCTGGACACAGCCGCATGATAAAATTTGACACGCCGGTGCACCGATACAGATAAAGCAGCCCATAGATTATGCAACTTTCTTTCCTTCCACCACGGATGTTTTACAGTTGCAGTGTGCACGAGGCCTGAATCAAACAAACATTCTGAACACACACTATATTGCCAAAAGTATTGGGACACCTGCCTTTACGCGCGCATGAACTTTAATGGCATCCCAGTCTTAGTCCGCAGGGTTCAATATTGAGTTGGCACGCCCTTTGCAGCTATAACAGCTTCAACTCTTCTGGGAAGGCCGTCCACAAGGTTTAGGAGTGTGTCTATGGGAATGTTTGACTAATCTTCCAGAAGCACATTTGTGAGGTCAGGCACTGATGTTGGACGAGAAGGCCTGGCTCACAGTCTCTGCTCTAAATCATCCCAAAGGTGTTCTATTGGGTTGAGGTCAGGACTGTGCAGGCCAGTTCAGTCCCTTCACCCCAAACTCGCTCATCCACGCCTTTATGGACCTTGCTTTGTGCACTGGTCCAAATTATTTGGTGGAGGGGGAATTATGGAGTGGGGGTTGGGCTTGGCCACTTAGGTCCAGTGAAGGGATCTCTTAAGGCGTCAGCATACCAAGACATTTTGGACAATTTCATGCTCCCAACTTTGTGGGAAGATTTTGGGGATGGCCCCTTCCTGTTCCAACATGACTAAGCACCAGTGCACAAAGCAAGGTCCATAAAGACATTGATGAGCGAGTTTGGGGTGGAGGAACTTGACTGGCCTGCACAGAGTCCTGACCTCAACCCGACACATTTGGCATGAATTAGAGTGGAGATTGCAAGCCAGGCCTTCTCGTCCAACATCAGTGCCTGACCTCACAAATGCGTCCGGTGCTAAAAATGTTTAGGGGGGTGCAAATAAACCCTTCTAGGTCCACACTCACCAGAGGACGCCATGAGACTTACCTACAAACGAAGCCCTCCAGCGCTGGGCTGTCACTCCCCCTGATACCCAGCGGCTTCTGTGTTGACCCGGTCTTCTTTCCGGGTTCCAAATCTGCAGCCTCCTGATTGTCCGAGACGAGAAGCCGGAACCTGGAAGTGAAACGATGGCGAATATTGATTCGCTAAAATCAAAAGTGGGAGGGTTTTGGGCGCAGTGCTCTGCACCCCAAGGACAACCTAAGACAAGCCAATTAGAGCCTCAGGCTCAGATCACATGCTTGTCAAAAATTGGCGGACCTAATAGACACCCATTAGTCCGGTGCCCTGCACAGTGCACACACATAGAACGATTTATTTTTAGTATCACTTTATTGACCTGGATCTGGGTGGCCGCGTCCACTGAAACGCCTAATTTTCATCATATTGTTGGCAGCTAAGATTATTATAGCAGGGTCATGGAAGACACCCTCAGTATCCTTTAGACCAGGGGTCTCCAAACTATTGCCCTCCAGTTGTTGAGGAACTACAATTCCCATCATGCCTAGTCATGTCTGTGAATGTTAAGCCTCATTGTACACACGCTCGGTTTTCTCGGCAAGAACCAGCAAGAAAACTGCTGGCAGAGCTTTCTTGCCGAGTATACCGAGCGTGAGTACGAGGCTTTCAGGTTTCTCGTCAAGAAAACTGCTCAGAATCTCGACGAGAAAAATACAGGACCTGCTCTCTATTTTCTCGTTTTGATTCTCGGCAGTTTTCCTGCCGAGAAACCCGAGAGCGTGTATACTTACCTGTCGCCAAGGAAACCCACGCATGCTCGAAATTACTTTGACGTATTCGCGGTAGCTTCCTAGGCATAGGTAGGGTGTAGCAAGATGGCGGCTACGGCATCGAATGTCACGAGCGCATACTTGTCGTAGTCGATGACGTCACCGCATTCGTGCTATTCAAAAAAACGGCGGTTCTTTTGAATGGAGTGTCTGTACACTCGGCCAGCAAGAGATTCTTACCAAGAATCTCGTCAGGCAAAACGACGGTTATTTCCTGCCGAGATTCTGGGCCGTGTGTACAGGGCTTAAGAGTTTCGCAATGCCTCATGGGACTTGTAGTTCCACAACAGCTGGAGGGCCGTCGTTTCTAAGATCCATGCTTTAGATCAGGGGTGGCAAACTCAAATTCATCGGGGGCCGCATCAGCAGTATGGTTACACTCAAAGGGCCGGGTGCGCTACAGTGCATGGGACAGGATTGCGCTACGTATACAGTGCATGGGTCAGGATTGCGCTACGTATACAGTGCATGGGTCAGGATTGCGCTAAGTACACAGTGCATGGGTCAGGATTGCGCTACATATACAGTGCATGGGTCAGGATTGTGCTAAGTACACAGTGCATGGGTCAGGATTGCGCCTAAAAATTCCTCACATCTGTACACTCTCCTACCTTCCTACCTGGACCAGCTCTTGTACCTCCCTGTATAGGCGGCTCCCTCCCTTTGTATTGGGCTATAGTACCTTTTTTTTTATTGGGCTATAGTGGTACCATCCCTCTGTGGGCAGATCTCCTGTGTTATCAGTACTTTGCTTATTTTTTTTTTTACCATAACTGTAAAATAGCAGCACACAGTTTATTAAGAAGAGCCACAGGACGCAGCCCGCTGGATAGGGGAAAAAAATGCCCAAAAAAGTGCCAGCAATCTCTGCCACTATGAACAGTCAGTGGCATGCAAAAAAGTCGGCATCGCTGGCTGGAAGGACTGGGGAGGCGGGGTGGAGGTGGAGACAGGGCGGAGGTGGAGGTGGAGACAGGGCGGAGACCAGAGCGGCATTGTAAGCCGACATGGCTGGAGAAAGAGCGGAGGCGGCGGTGGAGGCGGAGACAGGGCAGAGGAGGAGGCGGACACCAGAGCAGCATTGTAAGCCGACATGGCTGCAGAAAGAGCGGAGGCAGCGGTGGAGGCGGAGACAGGGTGGAGGCGGAGACCAGAGTGGCAGCCTGAGACGCAGCGATGGAGGCGGAGGCGGAGACAGAGCGGCACAGTAAGGGGAATATGTTAATGCCTGTGCTCAGACTGGCCGCGCCGCTCGCTCGTTGGAATCCCAACCTGGCAAAATGAGGAGGCTGCTGTGCGGGCCACATTACAAGGTCCGGCGGGCCGGATTCAGCCCGCGGGCCTTGTGTTTGCCACCCCTGCTTTAGACGATTGAAACATAAAGCATAAAGTTTCTTAGATTATGGTTCATGAAAAAATCACAGGGATCATTAACGATCATAGTAAGTTGTTTGACCAGACTTGGAAACCTTGGGCGACCTATATAATTGTTCCCTTATCCATGAAGCCCGGTACGGTACAAGCACGGGTCCCATCCCCTTCTACACCAACTTTATTTTTAACCTAGGTCTCCTTGTGTCTCCTAAATTCAATTTTTTTTACAGCTCTACTCTGGAGCTTCAGAGCGCCCTGGTCCTGCGTTTTTTTTGCAGCTCAAAAACGCCTATGTGGGCATGATGCCGTAGAATAACATGGACAGGCGTTTTTAAGCTGTAAAAAACGCTCAGAAAAGTGGCTGTAAAAACGTCAGTGGAAATGATAATGTCCATCACCTTATCTTTGTTGATGTAGTATTGACATTGACTTATAGTATTTTGCACCAATCAGGAGTGTCTTACAAATAACATTTTGTGCAGGGGCGGACTGACCATTTGGGCACTCAGGCACTGCCCGAGGGCCCCATGCCACTAGGGGGCCCCATCAGGGTTGCCAGCCTTAATAAAACCAGGGACAATATGTAAAAATCTGGTTTTTTTTTTTACATCTGTCCCTGAAATGTCCCTTACAGACATCCTTTTGGTCTAAAA
Source organism: Rana temporaria (assembly GCF_905171775.1). Lineage (NCBI taxonomy): Eukaryota > Metazoa > Chordata > Amphibia > Anura > Ranidae > Rana > Rana temporaria. The sequence goes on along the minus strand of NC_053494.1, from coordinate 199,944,146 downwards.
ATCCCAAGATTATAGCTGCCCCGCTTCTCCAGTACCTTTTCAGTGTGTGTTGTTTATGTATTCTGTGTGTATGTATACTGTGTGTCTGTGTGTATGTGAGATTCAGAGTTATGACGGCGCGGATTCAGAGTTACGACGGCGCGGATTCAGAGTTACGACGGCGTATCTACTGATACGTCGGCGTAACTGTACCTGAATCTAGCCCCCAGTATACATGGATATCACCTACAGGATGAGGGGCGCTGGCAGCTTTGAAGCCCTCGAATCCTCTTTTGTTTCCTGGATGTTCCGCCACTGAAAGTGTCATGTGAAAAAAAAAAACATTTTTATTTTGGGCCACAAAAGTCCCTTGGTCTCTGAGGAGATCTTTTCATCTATTTTGGTTACTTTCATGGGTCTTGTTAACACGTGTTGAAGACATCAATGTAGCACCTGTCAGCAGGAAACTTCAAAGCTATTTTTTCCTGTTTGTTATCTTTTGCTGATCTCTGAGGGGTTGAAGAATCTGGAAGTATCTTCTCTGGTTCAGCCCTTTGTCTTCACCTCCTCAGTAGGCCCCAAGCCGGCTGCGATTTTTACTGCATGTACTCAGCAGCGTCACCACACAGTCAGCATGCAGCACGTTCAGTTTGTAATGATTGCCCAGGGACTATGCTGAGATCTGTACACATTGACATTAGAGACTGGCTGAAGTTTATAAAATGAATAAATACAGCTGGATAAAACATGGATGAAGACTTTGGGCTAGATTCAGCAAGAATTTACGCCGGCGTATCTATTGATACGCCGCGTAAATTCAAAGCTGCGCCGGCGTATCTTCTTTCTGTATTCAGAAAGCAAGATACGCCGAAATTAGGCTAAGATCCGACTGGCGTAAGTCTCTTACGCCGTCGTATCCTAATTGCATATTTACGCTGGCCGCTAGGTGGCGCTGCCTTCGATTTCAGCTTAGAATATGCAAATGAGCTGGATACACCGATTCAGAAACGTACGTGCGCCCGGCGGATTTCTTTACGTCGTTTGCGTAAGGCTTTTTCCGGTGTAACGTTACTCCTGCTATATGAAGCATAGCCAATGTTAAGTATGGACGTCGTTCCCGCGTCGAATTTTGAAAATTTTACGTTGTTTGCGTAAGTCGTTCGCGAATAGGGCTTTGCGTAAATTACGTCCACGTCGAAAGCATTGACTATTTACAACGTGATTAGGAGCATGCGCACTGAGATACGTTCACGGACGGCGCATGCGCCGTTCGTAAGAAACGTCATTTACGTGGGGTCATGTTTTATTTACATAAAACACACCCACCTCTTCAGAATTTGCATTCGGCGCGCTTACGCTGGCAGATGTACGCTACACCACCGTAACTTAGGGCGCAGGTTCTTTGGGAATCCAGCCCCAGCCTCACTAAGTTACGGCGGCATAGCGTATCTCAGATACGCTACGCCCGCACAAACTTACGGCGGGCTTTATGAATCTAGCCCTTTGTCTGCCTTCATTTCAGGCTGCAACGCAACAAAATGTGATTATTTTAAAGTGGGGTGATTATTTTCTATCCCTATAGTACATTCATGCATTGCAGCTGCTTAGCACCAGCTGCAACCCAAAAAAAAGTTCCCCCCAGCTTTAGTTAGTGTCAGATTGTCCGCCGCACTATCACAGTCCCACTATAAGGTCCCATTCACACCAGAGCATAACGTTTTCAGGCAGAAAGTAGCGCAAATTTACTGCGATTTTGCGGTGTTTTGTAACACTACACTCTGCAGAACCCAGTAAGGAGCGCTCTGAGAACTGATTGGACAGAAGGTACACAAACCCCCCCCCCCCTCACACAGGACATAGGAACAGAGCTGAGGCTGTCAATCACAGACTGTGTGTTGAAGCTCCCTCCCCTGTCACCTTTTTTTTAGCTTGGTGTACACACTATAGAGGGATATGCTTTGTTCAGTAAGCTGAAATGGCAGTGGATGGGGGTGCTCACATGCCAATGATCCGACATGTTGTGTAAGGCAGGCCGCCGTTAGCGTCCCATTTAAGCGAATGAAGAAGCGCTGCAAACATTCCCCAACTGTGTGCAATGCATGTGGTTGCAGCACATTTGCGCAACAATTATGGTGTTAAAACAGGCGGGGAGGTGGACTGCACATTACCTCCTCCCCTCCTGCCAAATGGCTATGAACAGCGATTCAAACACATATCTCTTTTCTGAGGAGTGGCTGGTCTAACCCTAGCCTGATGGTGGCCATACAATTTTATTACCCAATCGATGTGCGATTCAATCACAACAATTGAATCGATAAACAATCGAACAAACATAACTATACCTTCTGATTGGATACTCCAGTGTTTCTCAACTCCAGTCCTGAAGGCGCCCCAACAGGTCAGGTTTTCAGGATTTCCCTCAGATGAAATGGCTGTGGTAATTACTAAGGCAGTGAAACTGATCAAATCACCTGTGCAAGATAATGGTAAGCCTGAAAACATGACGTGTTGGGGCGCCTTGAGGACTGGAGTTGAGAAACACTGGGATACTCAATTAATCGGTCATTCTATCAGAATCCACTTCCCTGTGTGTGTCATTGAAATTGATCATTCAAAGTGTCTATGGCCACCATAAGGATTCTGTTTAGTTGACAATCGCTCAGCCTTATCAATCATGCAATCGGATCTTCGGACCGCCATCTCGCATCTATGGCTATGCTTCCAAGAGCTGTGTGTATAGATCAAACATATGATCCTCCGATGTTACTATCCTATTGATTTGCGATTCAATCAAAACGATCGAATCAGCTTAACTTCTCTTCTGATCAGCAGATTAAATGGACCAGGACAGAAAATGATTGATCGTTTTTGCATCGATCGGCAGCACCGAGATGGGTTTGGTCATGAATTTGGTCATCTTTCACTCGAACAGATTGTGAGACTGCATGGTGAAAACAGAGACGCGATCGATAACATGTGTGGCTTATCGATTGAAAGTGTTGCACACTCTGGATCGATTATTCCTATCAGCAGAAATTGATCAAAAATGAAATTGGTTATTTATCAAAGCGTCTATGGACGCCATAAGGGTTCTGTTTAGTCGATAAATGCTCAGCCTTATCGATCGACGATCGTTCACAATTAATTAATAATTCTCATGCCTATGGCCAGCACTCCAAGGCCTCATACACACGACCGAACATGTCTGCTGAAACTGGTCCGCGGACCAGTTTCCGTGGACATGTTCGGTCATCTGTATGGCCGGCCGGACCGGATTCCCGGCCTAGCGGACAGGTTTCCAGCGGACAAATGTTTCTTAGCATGCTATGAAACATGTCCGCTGGAAGCCTGTCCGTCGGACATGTTCGGTCGTCTGTACGACTCACCGGACATTTCCGCTCGGCCGAAAGCCCTCGCATGCGTCAAAGTGATTTGACGCATGCGTGGAAGCATTGACTTTCCAGGGTTGCGCACGTCGCGTCATCATCGCGGCCACGTCGCGACCACGTCACCGCGTTCGCTGTCCGCTGGGATTTTGGTCTGATGGTGTGTACACACATCAGACCAAAATCCGGCAGCAGACATGTCCGATGAAAACGATCCGGCGGACCGTTTTCATCGGATTGTCCGTCCGTGTGTACGTGACCCAAGAGCTATCGATGGGCATGAATTCAGCTTTCAATTAATCAAATTATGACGTAGCAAAAACAGATGTGATCGATAAATTGCGAAAACCACTTTGGTACATCAATCGAATAGGTTGTTAGCTAAAGATCAATTGGCAAAGATTGATCAGAAAATAAATCGATCAATTATCAAAAAATTTATGGCCACCATAAGGGTTCTGGCCAGCCGATAAACGCTCAGCCTTATCAATTCTCATGTCTATGGCCAGCCTTCCAATAGCTATCGATGGTTATTTATCAAGCATGTGATTCTCCGATGTTCTTATCGGAACAATATGCGATTTGATTCAAATGATCGAATCGACAAACTTCCGTTCTGGTCAAGCGATTGACCAGGTTGGTAAAATTATTGATCGATTTTTACATTGAGATGCTTTGGCCATAATTTTAAACAGCTTTAAGGCTCCATTCACACCTAGGCGTTTTTACGCCCGACGCTATTGCAGCCTGAAATACGCTGGAGGGGCGATTTAACATTGTCGGCTATGGAGATGGTTCACATCTCCACGCCGAAACGCCGTAAGCCTGAAGCTCAAAACAAGTCCCTGACCCTTTTTTTCAGGCGGCTTCGGCGTTTGGCCATAGCCGACAATGTGTAAATCACCCCTCCAGCAAAAACCGCGGTAAAAAACGCCACGTTTTGTCGCGGCAAAACGTGGGACAAAACGCCGCAATTTGTCGCGGCAAATCGCGGTACAATACGCCGCGTTCAGGTGTGAATGCAGCCTAAATCAATCAATGGGATGCATAGTGAAAACAGAGAAGTGATTGATAACTTGCAATGATTGATAACTTGCGATCAATCACTCAATCGAAATCCACTTCCCATGTGTGGCATATCAGTTGAATGGGTTGTCAACTAAAGATCGATCGGAAAAGAAATCAATCATTTGTCAAAGCGTCTATGGCCACCGTAAGGGTTCTGTTCATTTGATAATCGCTCAGCCTGATTGATCAAGCGCATTTAATTCACGATCGGATCATTTGACCGCTGTCTTGCATCTATGGCCATCTAAGGCTTGATTCACACTTATGCGTTTTTTGATGTTTTTCGCATTTTGCAGAAATGCAGGGATTTTTTTTAATATGGGTTCCTATGGAAAACGTTCACATCAATGCATTTTTGTGCGTTTTTGGAAAGGGTCGGGGACTTTTTTTCCTGTAAAGTGCAGCATTTTCCATTAAATAGATTTCAATGGACCCGTATCCAAAACACAAGTACTGGGTCCATAGGTGTGCGCAGCCTTTGGTATTAGGGTGTGCACCCCAAAGCTCAAACACACTCTGCCGATCACTCATGATGTTCATTCAGAAAGGGAAGGGTCCGATAAATGTCATATTTACTGGCCCCTTCCCCCACTCATCCTAAAACATTCACAGCAACAACCGGTGGGAGAGGAGGGAAGCCGGTAGTGCTGTGGGGGGGAAGGAAGGGGAGCCAGGTCAGTAGGGGGAATGTGTTCTGCACAGGGTGATTAGGGTGTGCCAGGGCACACCTGGCACACCCTGTGCGCACGCTTATGACTGCGTCTTTACAGCGATTTTACTGTGAATTTGCCGCGATTTGCGATTTGTGTGTGTTTTTTTCCTCTAAATTCACTGTATATAGCTGGTTGCTAAGGAGGGGAAGCCGGCTGCCACATCCTTAACAACCGATGAGTCATCAGCTGTCAGCGGACTTCCCCACTGGCAACTGAATGTAAAAAAAAAAAAAAATTACGAAAATATGGCAAACTAAAAAAAAATGGCATGGGGTCCCCCCAAAATCCATACCAGTCCCTCGCTCGTCCCTTCCCTTTCCTGACCTACCGGCTGCATGCTCGGATAAGGGTTTAGTATGGATTTTGGGGGGACCCTATGCCATTTTTTTATTTTTTTGGGCAAATCCATACCACAAAAAAATGTGCTGAAAAACTCGGCTTATACTCGAGTATATATACGGTAGCTATTTTTCGAACGTCAGATCCTCCGATGTTATTATCTGTGCAATTCAATCAAACAATTGAATAGGCAGTAGTTCCCTTCCGATCAGTCGAGAATGTATTGATTGTTTTTGGTCATGAATCTGATCATCTTTCAATTAAATTATGAGATTCGTGGGATCAATAACTTGCGACCAGGCGATCGAAATCCACTTCTACGTGTGTGGCATATAAATTGAATGGGTTGTACTCTATAGATCAATTATTGGTATTAGGGAGATCAATCGGAAAATAAATCGATCATTTGTCTATGACCACCATAATGCCGCGTACACACGATCATTTTTTCGGCATGAAAAAAAACTACGTTTTTTAAAACGTAATTTAAAATGATGGTGTGTGGGCTTCACATCGTTTTTCGGCTTCTGAAAAACGACAATTTAACAACATAAGGTTTGATTCACACCTATGCTGGTTGTTTTTGAGCGTTTCTGCAGTGCAAATTTGTTGTTGGGCAGAGTAATGCCGCGTACCGTTTTTCATGACGAGAAAAATGCAATTTTTTAAATTGGTCGTGAAAAACGGTCGTGTGTCCAGAGCATTTTTCTTGAAGTGAAAAATGGGCATAAAAAATGTAGAACCTGCTCTATTTTTTCTCGTCGTTTTTTCACGTCATTAAAAACGGTTGTGTGTAGGCTTTAACGACGGGGAAAAAAACGCTCATGTTCAAAAGGAAGTTATGAGAAGGGAAATTTGCATAATCAGTCCAAAGGGTGGCGCCCTTTCGAATGGAACTTCCCCTTTATAGTGCCGTCGTACGTGTTGTACGTCACCGCGCTTTGCTCGAGCATTTTTTATCACGATCGTGTGTAGGCAAGGCAGGCTTGAGAGGAATCACATTGAGAAAAACGTTGTTTGTTTCCATGACATAAATAACGGTCGTGTGTACGCGGCATGAGGCTGCATTCACACCTGAACGCAGCGTATTTTACCGCGATTTGCAGCGACAAATTGCGGCGTTTTGTCCCGCGATTTGCCGCGACAAAACGCAGCGTTTTTTACCGCGGTTTTCGCCGGAGGGGTGATTTACACATTGTCGGCTATGGCCGAACGCCGAAGCTGCCTGAAAAAAAGGGTCAGGGACTTGTTTTGAGCTTCAGGCGCAGGCCCGGACTGGCCATAGGGCATACCGGGCATATGCCCGGTGGGCCGCGGCGGCCCGCGGGCCGGTAGTGGCCCGCGAATGGCCCTTGGCGGCCCGCGGGCCGATCGCGGCCCGCGAACGGCCCTCGGCGGCCCGCATGTCACTTCTACCCAGAGGTGTACCAAGGCCCTTGGGGTGGACTGGGCTGGGTTGCAAGAATGCATTTGCCCCCTGGGCTGCTATAATATCCTGCAAAAAGGCCACTGAGCTGGCCGAGTGCGCCACCTGCCACAAGTTGTGGATTGTCCACTGGCCATGTCACCTGGCCACGTCACCTGCCACAAGTTGTGGATTGTCCACTTGCCACGTCACCTGGCCACGTCACCTGCCACATCACCTGGCCACATCACCTGCCACGTCACCTGGCCACGTCACCTGCCACAAGTTGTGGATTGTCCACTGGCCACGTCACCTGCCACGTCAACTGGCCACAAGTTGTGGATTGTCCACTTGCCCCACACCTGACCACGACACCTGCCACAAGTTGTGGATTGTCCACTTGCCACGTCACCTGCCACAAGTGGATTATGCACTTGCCAAATCACCTGGCCACGTCACCTGCCACAAGTTGTGGATTGTCCACTGGTCACGTCACCTGCCATGTCACCTGGCCACGTCACCTGCCACAAGTTGTGGATTGTCCACTTGCCACGTCACCTGGCCACGTCACCTGCCACATCACCTGGCCACATCACCTGCCACGTCACCTGGCCACATCACCTGCCACAAGTTGTGGATTGTCCACTGGCCACCTCACCTGCCACGTCAACTGGCCACGTCACCTGCCACAAGTTGTGGATTGTCCACTTGCCCCACACCTGACCACGACACCTGCCACAAGTTGTGGATTGTCCACTTGCCACGTCACCTGCCACAAGTGGATTATGCACTTGCCAAATCACCTGGCCACGTCACCTGCCACAAGTTGAGGATTGTCCACTGGCCACGTCACCTGCCACGTCAACTGGCCACGTCACCTGCCCCATCACCTGGCCACGTTACCTACCACAAGTTGTGGATTGTACACTTGCCACGTCACCTGGCCATGTTACCTGCCACAAGTTGTGGATTGTCCACTGGCCACATCACCTGCCACATCACCTGGCCACGTCAGCTACCACAAGTTGTGGATTGTCCACTTGCCACGTCACCTGGCCATGTCACCTGCCACAAGTTGTGGATTGTCCACTGGCCACGTCACCTGGCCACGTCACTTGCCACAAGTTGTGGATTGTCCACTGGCCACGTCACCTGGCCACGTCACTTGCCACATCACCTGGCCACGTCACTTGCCACAAGTTGTGGATTGTCCACAATGCAATGCAAGCAATTACATTTTTTTATGTTTTTTTTTATGGTTTTTCATAATTTGCCATTTATTTTTGAGATTTCTAATGTAAAAAAATAGGTCACCTTTAAAAACGCCTATAAACGAAATCGCGGCAAAACGCCGGTACCGCGTTTTGCCGCGTTTAGCAGCGATTTGCGTCTGAAACGCAAAAACTTTTGCATCTGAACCCAAAATTTTGCTTCTGAAAAAACGAGCCTAAACCCAACTGCTTTAAAACGCAAAAAAAACAACGAATGTGTGCATGGACACAGGATAACATTAAATGTGTTCAGGGGCAGTTGAAAAAAATGCCCGAATGCCTCTGAACTCGAGTTTACCAGCGTCTCGTGTGCATGGGGCCTTAGATATGTCCAGCCCCTCCCTCCTCCTCACAAAGCTCTATCAGAGGCTGGGTGGAGCTGCTCTTTCTTTCCCCGCCCACACTCCTGGCAGCCCTGTGTTGTCTGTGAAGAAGATTTGTGGGCGGGAAAGTTAAAACAAAGCAGTCAGCTCGGCATCCACAGCCTTAGAAAAAAAAAACTGAGCCCCTCCTGGGACTGTCCATTATGTCCCATCCAAGTAAGTGACAACAAGTAAGCTTCTCCTCCCTCCCTTCCTGCTCTCTCTCCCCCTCTCTGCATATTAAGTGTTATATTACAGCAGCCTGTGACAGTTTCTTGCCCTCCTAGAGGTTATGATGTGGGTTCACACTGGCAAGCTGCAGTTTAGCTGCAGTGCTGGTGTTCTGGCATGTTACCCTCCAGTCCCATAGACTTCTATTAGGTTGTACATTTTTGCTGCATGTCCTGAAAGTGCACGAAAAGTCCTGCATGCCGCATCTGTGGTGCAATTCCAAAAAATGCAGCAAAAATGCACAATTTCTAATTAGAAGTCTGAGGGACTGGGGCTATGGAAAACTGCCACAGTGGCGGCCTGTCCATTAAGGGCACACGGGCACTGCCCTCTCCATTATGCCACCCCCATATGTAAAATGGATAGATTCATGCCTGACCGGCCACTAAGATGGGGTAAGTGTCGGTCAGACAGCGAGTGGGTGGAGGGTGTGTCACAGCGGCTGCATTTGATGGGACAAAGTGGCTGCATTTGATGGGACAAAGTGACTGCATTTGATGGGGCACAGTGGCTGCATTTGATGGGACAAAGTGGCTGCATTTGATGGGGCACAGTGGCTGCATTTGATGGGACAAAGTGGCTGCATTTGATGGGACAAAGTGGCTGCATTTGATGGGGCACAGTGGCTGCACTTGATGGGGCACAGTGGCTGCATTTGATGGGGCACAGTGGCTGCATTTGATGGGACAAAGTGGCTGCATTTGATGGGGCACAGTGGCTGCATTTGATGGGACAAAGTGGCTGCATTTAAAGGGACAAAGTGGCTGCATTTGATGGGACAAAGTGGCTGCATTTGATGGGGCACAGTGGCTGCATTTGATGGGGCACAGTGGCTGCATTTGATGGGGCACAGTGGCTGCATTTGATGGGGCACAGTGGCTGCATTTGATGGGGCACAGTGGCTGCATTTGATGGGACAAAGTGGCTGCATTTGATGGGGCACAGTGGCTGCATTTGATGGGACAAAGTGGCTGCATTTGATGGGGCACAGTGGCTGCATTTGATGGGACAAAGTGACTGCATTTGATGGGGCACAGTGGCTGCATTTGATGGGACAAAGTGGCTGCATTTGATGGGGCACAGTGGCTGCATTTGATGGGGCACAGTGGCTGCATTTGATGGGACACAGTGGCTGCATTTGATGTGACACAGTGGCTGCATTTGATGTGACACAGTGGCTGCATTTGATGGGCACAGTGGCTGCATTTGATGGGGCACAACGGCTGCATTTGATGGGACAAAGTGGCTGCATTTAATGGGGCACAGTGGCTGCATATAATGGGGCACAGTGGCTGCATTTGATGTTTTTGTTCAGTTTGATTGCTTCCCCCCAAAAAAAATTTGAGCACCAGTGTGAGCCAAAAGGCTTGCACTCACAGATACTCCACTGAAATGTTATCAATTCTCATGTCACTTTTCAGAGGCATTTGACAGACAGTGAGGAGGTGATACCTAATTTCCTCCCTGCCTGTTTTAACCTCAGCCAGTCCCTCCAGATATTTCACTTTGTACTCCACCTTATTTTCATTACTCTTTATAGGTATTAGATGTTCTCTCACCTTATTCTTTGCACATCTAATACATAATGAGAGTTCTGGAAATAAGGTGGAGTTCAAAGTGAATTTCTAAACCTAAGTTGAGAACCCCTTTCAGAAGATTTGAGGATATTATTAAACTCAGAGACTGGTGGACTTAGGCCATCATAAATAGATTGAAAATCTGCCAGTTCAGCAGAAATTTCAATCTATCAATGTGCAGACTGGTTATACAGACTCCGATCTATCAACTGACTTCAGTACAACAATGGGAAATGTCGAACCATTTCTCTCTGTTCCAGCAATGTGGAGTGATTTCTCTCTCTGTGCCACAAATGTGGAGCAGTCTCTCTCTCTGTGCGGGCATCCCATCATTAACCCCCGCCGCGTGACGCCCCCCCCCCCCCCCCCCCCCCCCCCGGGCTGCTCAGTCTAAAATGCCCGGGCCTATTTTTTGTCCCAGTCCGGGCCTGTTCAGGCGTACGGCGTTTCGACGTTCGGCGTGGAGATGTGAACCATCTCCATAGCCGACAATGTTAAATCACCCCTCCAGCGTATTTCAGGCTGCCATAGCGTCGCGCTACAGGCGACAAAACGCCTAGGTGTGAATGGAGCCTAAGACCCCATTCACACCTGAGCGACAAAACGCCCGACGCCGGACGCTTCTGTCGCTCGAGGGGAGAATTCCCATTGCTGTTTATGGAGATTGTTTACATCTCATAGACGCCGAACGCCTGTCGCCTGAAAAAAAAGTCCCGGACCCTTTTTTTCAGGCGACATAGGCGTTTTCCCATTGACAGCAATGGGAAGACTTTGAGAGAAAAAAAAAAAAAAGTGAAAGTTTTGTACTCGCGGCAAAATACGCCGCTACACGCGATCGCGGCTGTCGCTCAGATGTGAATGCAGCCTTAAGCTCCATTCACACCTCAGCGTAGGTGATCTGCCGCGTATTGCGGCGACATCAAATAGACGTTTTGTCCCGCGATTTGCGGAGACAAAACGCGACGTTTTAAACATTGTTTTTCGCTGGAGGGGTGATTTTTTACATGGTTGGCTATGCCCGAACGCCGAAGCCGCCCGAAAAAAAGGGTCCGGGACTTCTTTTGAGCTTCAGGCGTCTCGGCGTTCGGCGTGGAGATGTGAACCATCTCCATAGCCTACCATGTAAAAATCACCCCTCCAGCGTATTAGGGGCGTATTAGGGGCGGCTAAATCGTTCAGGAGAGGTTGAACAACGTCCCGTGTACATGAAGACTAAAGCCCAGATTCACGTAGAAGAGCGCATCTTTGTGCGGGCGTAACGTATCCTATTTACGTTACGCCTCTGCAACTTTGACAGGCAAGTGCTGTATTCACAAAGCAAAGTTGCGGCGGCGTAACGTAAATAGGCCGGCATAAGCCCGCCTAATTCAAATGTGGAAGATGTGGGCGTGTGTTATGTAAATTTAATGTGACCCCACGTAAATGACGCTTTTTACGAATGGCGCATGCGCCGTCCGTGACGGTATCCCAGTGCGCATGCTCCAAATTAACCCGCAAAAAGCCAATGCTTTCGACGTGAACGTAAATGACGTCCAGCCCTATTCGCAAACGACTTACGCAAACGACGTAAAACGTGAAAAATTTGACGCTGTTCCGACATCCATACCTAACATTGGTACGCCTCATCTACGCCTCATAGAGCAGGGGTAACTTTACGTCGGAAAAAGCCTTACGTAAAAGGCGTATCTGTACTGCGACGGCCGGGCGTACGTTCGTGAATCGGCGTATCTAGCTGATTTACATATTTCTAGGCGTAAATCAGCGTACACGCCCCTAGCGGCCAGCGTAAATATGCAGTTAAGATACGACGGCGTAGGAGACTTACGCTGGTCGTATCTTATACAAATTCTGGCGTATCTGATTCTTTGAATCAGGCGCCAAGATACGACGCCTCAGACTCAGACATACGACGGCGTATCTGGAGATACGCCGTCGTATCCCCTACGTGAATCTGGGCCTAAAACTTGCAAATTGTGGCAAAAACGCAGTAAAAACGCACTACATGCTTTTCTGCAGCTTCTCCATTGAAGTCTATTGAACCAAAAACGCAAACAAAGCAGCGTTTTGCGTTTTAAAAAGTCCCTGCCAAAAACGCAGAGGCACAAAAATGCATTGACGTGAACGTGTTCCGCAGGAACCCAAGTTAAAAATAATGTTATGGGTTTTTGCAAAAAAAAAAAAAAAGCATGTAAAAACGCCTTGGTGTGAATGGAGCCGGAGGGTACACGAACGCTCAGCGTTATCGATCATGCGCATTTCTGACCACGTCTATGGCCAGCCTGCCCAGAGCTGTGCGTATCGATGGTTATTTATGAAGCATGTGATCCTCCAGCACAATGAAGGCTGCTGTCAGTTCTTTGTGCCTGTAGAACACATTGGGTGCTGCACAGAAGCCTCGTCTGGGAGGGGATCTGACACGGTGAGGCTCGGCCTCCATAGGAGGAGTTGTCTGGGAGCAGCTGAGTTCAGTTAAAAACCTGCTCAATGCAGGATGACTGAGTCACAAGGAGATGTGAGAGTGTCTGGGAGCATTGCAGTCAAGGCTGCGGCTGCCCATTGAGGTGGGATGCCCATCTATCTGCCCTCAATTCACCCCTCTCATTAGGAACAAAGGACCCTGAAGGGGTCAGGAGACACTTATCTACCTCTGTTGAGTTGTCCTCTTTATCAAGCCTGGGATGCTCAATGATTTGTATTGTATAAGGACCCCCCACCTTCCCCTTGTCACCGCTCGCTGACTACAATACAGCCTACATCGGGATCCAGGAATAGATTCCTAGCCGGATTGCGTTGACCCTTCGTCACCTGTCTCCGCGCTGCATGGGGAGTTATCTTCGATTCGTCTATTGCGCTTTGCCGGATTTGTAGAAACTGGAGTTGGTACTGCTCTACCTTGGGAGAACCTTGGGAATCTAAATCCTGGATTGCATACTGGCCGAAACATGGATGACTATTACCCAGAGGTAAGTGGGATGGAATGGTGGTAATCCAATTGGTAGTAGTTTTTGTTTTCCGGTTGATGGTAACGTCTTTGTTTTCACCGGAATATTTTCCACAACACTCCAAAAACTGCTGGTTTAGAATTTTTGTTGAGCTTTTTTCTTGCCTTCTGAACCCGTCAAAAAGCCAATTGGTTGCATAGTGGTTGAGGAGCAAAATACATGACCCACGGGGAGGCTGAACAGGTTGAGGTTCCACCCAGGTGTTGGGGTGGCCTCCATCCAAAGCTTGGCTGGCAGGTATTTTATATTCTTTCCTCAATAAGTTTGGCAGCAATTTGTCCACCTCTGTAGTTGGGTTAGGTGTCCTGTATAAAACAGTATACCGATGTGAACCTACGGAGCTTGTCGTGAAATTTTCCAGCATGCTGGTAAACTTTATCTGATTTGCTTCTTTCATCAAGAAAAAAGAGAACTGTTATTTCTTTGTGCACGTATTATTTTGCTTGCTGTATTAATTTTTAGTGTTCGAAATAAGATCACCTTTCAAACTTTTATATTTGGCCTCCCTAAGCAATGTAGGGGTTCCTGGCGGCACAGGGGTCTTGAGTTTGAATCCCAGCTGGTATAATAGGCTAGGTTTTCATGTTCTTTCAACTGATTTTTTTTGTTGGTTCCTCTTGCACATCAGGGCTATGCTGTGTACCATGTTGGATAGAACATGGGTTGTATCCTCTACCCATAGCCCTCATTCTGCACGCTGCTTCTACAGATTGAGTTGCCGCTTTTGAGGGATCTCTGAATCAAGGGCTCACCATGGCATTTTGGACACAAGTCCCATGTGTTTGCTATCACCCATCATGTGCATGCATACAATATCATCTACTCCTTGGGGCACTGGTAGACCTTGAGCAATGATCTCGGATCTGTGGTGGGTGGCCACCAGAGTCAGCCAGACTCTTGCATTAAAGGTGGGGGGGCGGCAATCATTTGGCCAAGTAAGGTTAATGTCTGAAGAATCTCAAGTAGTGATCCAACAATGTCTTCATGGGCTGGTGAGCCATGGGTGATGGCAACAATGTCTGCATGGGCTGGTGAGCCATGGGGCAATGCCATGGGTGATGTCAACGTCTTATTCATAGGCTGGTGAGCCAAGGGGCAATGCCATGGGCGATGGCAACAATGTCTTCATGGCTGGTGAGCCAAGGAGCAATGCCATAGGTGATGGCAACAATGTCTTCATGGGCTGGTGAGCCAAGGAGCAGTGCCATGGGTGATGGCAACAATAACTTCTTCGTAGGCTGATGAGCCAAGGAGCAATGCCCAGGGGCGATGGCAACAATGTCTTCATGGGCTGGTGAGCCAAGGGGCAATGCCATGGGTGATGGCAACAATGTCTTCTTCGTAGGCTGGTGATCCTAGGGGCAATGCCATGGGTGATGGCTCATCAGCCTACGAAGAAGACATTGTTACCATCACCCATGGCATTGCCCCTTGGATCACCAGCCTACAAAGAAGACATTGTTGCCATCACCCATGGCATTGTCCCTTGGCTCACCAGCCCATGAAGACATTGTTGCCATCGCCCATGGCATTACTCCTTGGCTCACCAGCCCATGAAGACATTGCTGCCATCACCCATGGCATTGCTCCTTGGCTCATCAGCCTACGAAGAAGACATTGTTACCAAGGAGTAATGCCATGGGTGATAGCAACAATGTCTTCATGGCTGGCGAGCCAATAAACAATGCCATGGGTGATTGTAACAACGGTTTCATGGGATGGTGAGCCAAAGACCGATGCCATTGGTGGTAGGTTGGATCTGGTCTGGTGCCAGCTTATCAGAGAAGGCATGGCATAGATGTTTTGAAGGGCATGTCACACGAGCCATCCTGAGGCTGGTGGATCATTGGGACTTGACCTTTATGGCCACCTGTCCCAGTTGTTGTCACGGCCTCCTCTGGTAAGCTGGGCGCTGTGTCCCGTTAACTGTCCCACCTGCCTCCTTTTATTGGGCTTTTCAGTTTAATAGACTGCCATGCCAAGAACTTGCATGGTGGACAGTCCAGCCTGCATAATTGACACCCTTTTTTCTCGCTGATCTGCATATATTCTTGATAACTACAAGCCCCCCAAAGACTGGCAGGGAAGGGTGGTCCATGTAGTTCCTTGGCAGCTGGGAGACTCCTACAAAACTCCCCTGGGGCAAGGGCTAACGACAATGGCTTTTTAGTTCATGTGAACCTTTGCTGACTCTTTATAAATGAATAACACGTGGCTCAGAGGGTCAGGAACCCAATGCCACACCCTGCATCCCACGCCGGACACTGCAGAGGTCACCTGTGTGCTGAACGTCAATGAACTGCAATAAGATTCTCTCAGACTGCATTGCAGGACCAATGACTTTGTCTCGTGTCCTGGAAAGTCTTCTTGTGATGCAACCCCATGGCAACCAGGGATGTAGGTAACTGAAATCAGGTTGCTATGGGCAACCGCAGCTTTAGCGTAATTATTTCATATATTGCATTCTGCAGAATTGGGGCTGGAGGTCATAAGGTCAGCCGCGATCTTGTGCAAACGCAACGAAGGGGAACCTTTTGTGAGTAATGCCCCTCTCGTGCCTATCGCACTTCGACGTGAAGGAGAAGGAAACGTTTCGAAATAGTTGTGGTTCCTGTCACCTCTCCACCTTTTGAGGGTGTGAAAGTAGAGTAGGATGTTCGGAGTGTACGATGAAACATCGGAAGGAGAGGCTGTTTCTCCTTTTCTTATCTTTCCAGTGCAGTATGTGAGATTTGAAAGGGGAAATTTGGTTGCTGTAGGCAACAACAACGGTTACATTTGTCCTGAATTTTTCACAAATTGGTCTTCGGGGTAGGGTGACCATGTGTCCCGGATTGCCCGGGACAGTCCCGCATTCTGCAGGTCTGTCCCGGGCACCTTCACTCTGGGACAATACAGTGTCCCGGAATGAAACTGACACAGGTCCCAGCATAAACCCCTCAGAGCCTAAGATGTGACACCCCCCCAAACTAGTGAAGAACTACAGGTCCCAGCATAGATCTGTGAAATCTATGGGGTCACACCCTTAGATCTCATGGATTCATGCTGGGAGTTTCAAAATTGGGGGGGGATGGGGGTCACATCTTTAGATATCATCGGTTCATGCTGGGATTTGTAGTCCTTTACTTTAGGGGGGTGTGACCTCCCCAAAGTTAAGGACTACAGGTCTCAGCATGAACCCTCCCCCCCCCCCCAGAGCTGAAGATGTGAGACCCCCCGCCCCCCAAATAATGAAGAACTACAGGTCCCAGCATAAACCTGTGAAATCTATGGGTTCACACCCTTCGATCTCAGGGGTTTCATGCTGGGTGTTGTAGTCCTTCAAATTGGGGGGGGGGGAGGGTCACATCTTTAGATATTAGGAGTTCATGCTGGGACTTGTAGTCCTTCACTTTTGGGGGGAATGTGACCCCAAAAGTGAAGGACTACAGGTCCCACCATGAACCCCTCTGAGCTGAAGATGCGACCCCCCCTCCCCCCAACTAGCGAAGAATACAGGTCCCAGGATGAACCAGTGAAAACCATGGGGGGGGGGGGGGGTCACAATTTTTTTTTATAAAAAGTTATCTTTTTTTAGGAAGGGGGTGTCCCTAAATGGTAGTTTGCAATGTGGTCACCCTACTTCGGGGGTCTGCCTTTTTTAAAGCTGAACTCCTGGAATTGGACAAATCCACACTTGCAATGCCCCCCACCGGTGCTTCAAGGGCTGAATGTTTGATTAGTCCAGGGGTGCACCTAATTTCTGGCTCCAGCAATCCTCCAGCAAGGGTCCTTCAATCCATGTGACCTGGTAACTGCAACGTCCTCTCTAAGCACCTTTTTGGGTCACGGTCACAAGCTGGCCTATTCAAGTACAGTAAGGTCCAATCTACACCAAGCGTAGCAGGAAACCCCATTTGTGTGTGTGTGTGGGGGGGGGTTGTTTATTTTTTGTGAGTATTTGTGTGTTTTGCACGTGTTGGTGCACACAGGGGAGCATTTTCACTTGATTGGGTTGCCACCAGTCCAGGATTCAGCCGGACAGTTTGGGTTTGAAATCATGCGTCCGGGTTTCAGACTGCCTGAAACCCGAACACCAGGGGAGGGCTGGCAGGGTGGAAATCTCCCCCCGGGCTGGTGACACTATGCACAGCCACCGACCGCCACTACCAAATGCTGTTTTTGCAGAGCAGGAATATGCCTGCCAGAGCTCTGTTAACACAGTTCACGGCCGCTGCTCACCTCCCACTCTGTGCGGACTCTGATGTAAGGGGAGGCTCTCTGCGGACTCTGATGTAAGGGGGGCCTCTGTGCGGACTCTGATGTAAGGGGGGCCTCTGTGTGGACTCTTGTGATCATGAAAAATCTTAGACTGTTTTCCTCGATCCATCACTTTTCCACGCTCTATGGGCCACTTGACTGGACTTGCCCCCCCAGGCCTAAGGCTGCCAGCCCTCCCCTGCCGGACACATTATTTAGACTGGACTATGGTCTCCCAGCAGGGTTGCTGGCTGCAGTTGTCTAAGCTGAGAGGGTCTGTTGCACTCTTTCACACTGCCCAAAGCCAGCAGCAACAAACCCCACCCCCACTCCCAAACACCACCTACCCCTCTGTGTCTACCCCAGGGATCCTCAAACTACGGCCCTCCAGCTGTTGTAGAACTACACATCCCATGAGGCATTGTAACACTGACATTCACAGACATGACTAGGCATGATGGGAATTGTAGTTCCTGAACAACTGGAGGGCTGTAATTTGAAGACCCATGGTCTACCCACACTCCAATCCCTGGTGCCGAGCCTCAGAAAAGGAAAGTTGGGGCCGGAGATTTGAAGTCCAGCAGCCTCAGATACATCTGGATGAGAGGTGCTGACTGCCAAGGGGTGAGTGAGCTCACCATCCATCCCTGTCTGTGACTGAAGTCTCCCCCCTTCTCTCTCCTGCCTCTGAGTAAGTACACTAAGGTAAATCAGGGTTCTCAGAGCACCCCTTACATCAGAGTTCCCCTTTACACCAGAGGCCACAATGTTTCCCCCCTTACATCAGAGTCTTCTCCATACATCAGAGTTCTCAGTGTTCCCCCTTAAATCAGGGTTCCCAGAGCACCCCTTTTTGTTAGAGTCCCCAGATTTCTCCCTTACATCAGAGTCTGCAGAGTCCCCTCTTGCAGTGAAAGGGAACTCTGTAAGTTCAGATGTAAAAGGGGGAACTCTGTGAACTATGATGTAAAGGGGGACTCTTGCTATTAACT